>NC_133753.1:145865715-146166484 GCF_036562045.2 Rhinolophus sinicus | reverse complement strand
CAAAGATGAGCACCAACCCCAAACCAATAAGAGAAGTCAAGCTCCAAAGAACTCAGCTAGGAGTCCATGGTCAAACATCTAGAAAGGAGCTATTTTAATTTCGGCGTTCCTGAAAGTTGTGTCTCACTCTTCCAGTATTATTCTGTATTCCTAGCGAGGAGTACCTCATAACACTTTCTATGCTAAGAGCCTCTACAGGTATTAATCTGATCCTGAGCAAATCATCGGTGTCAATACTATGGGTGGTATGTAGTGAACTGGGGATATCTATTGTTCACTTATTTCTGAGCCTCTATCCGTTTCCCTTGCATGTGGGGAGAAGGAAAGGACTCAATATTCTCTTTCCAAATCCTTAGTTGATAGGTTTTATACATCTTGTTGACCCCCTCAGCTGACACAGGAATAGAGATATATGACCTCCTTCTTTTGATATTTTATCCTTTGCTCTCTGCCTTATATCCAGCTTTAGGTTTAGCCACCTATCTTGAGTAACTCTGTTTTTCTGCAACTCGACTCCACCATTCTTCATAGACCTAATGTTGCTTGGACTTTTATGTTGATGACTCCTTAGTACTATATGAAGTTGTCCTGGATATTTATGAGTGTGCTTTGTCCAGTGTTCATGAATATGGCAGAGGGTTACTGTTTATCATAAATCATAGCAGGCAAGGCCTTACATTGTGAACTCCCTTCTTGAACTTCCAGAAAATTTGCGGGAGTATGTAAAGTTAAAACAAAACAACAAACAAGAAACATGGCCAGTCTGAAAATGACGGCAAAACCCTGAAAGATTCTGGCCCTTGGCCAGAATTTATTGTATGAGAAACCTCGAATTTCCCCAGCCACTGTTTTTCCTGGTCTTTCCTGGGGTTTCAGATTGCAAGGCCATTACAGTGTCACCACACAGAGCTCATGGCAGGTTAGTTGGAGGAAGCTGTTTAAACCCTGACAGTTTACCATCCTCAATCTTAGATCCATGCCTCCTCTTCCCACACTTCTCCTTCTCCTTATTTTTTACATACTATCCCTTTCCGACTCCCCCACCCCAACATAGTCCCCTTAAGGAGACCAAGAGGGGAAGAACCCCAAACACTAACCTCTAAAAAAGGTCTTAGAGTTTTCTTACTTATTGACATTTACTGAAAGAAAAATCAATAGGACACCTCCTCCATCCTTTTAAATCCTACCCTACTATTAGGATTGGACTTATTTTCCAACTCTGAAAACCTTCAGAGAATAAGTACCCAGAAATTCTGTGAACATGAGTAGGAGAATTTCGATAGATTAAGAACAAATGTTAACAGTCAAGCCATTCCAAGAACGTTCTGCTTTCTTTCTCTAGGAATATTTCAGCTGAGTTGCCTTTAAAGGACAATTGAATGTGCGATACTTCTGACCCTTGACCTCTGGGATTCAGGGTGATTTTTGGAGTCATTTTCCAAAATGAGCCTCTTCTTTAACCAGAAAGAGGTGTCTCCCACAGCTTGCATGGGAAAACTAATTTTTGGAAAGCAAACACCTTGGGAAGAAAAGCTCTAATGCCTGTAATTAATTCATGTTGTTTATTGTAATCTAAGCGGGACCTGACTAAACACTGTGTCACTGTGTGTGTGTGTGTGTGTGTTTAAAAGAAGGATTAGGTAGAATGTACCGTCTTTCTTTTTTTTTAAGAGGAGTTAAAATGAATTACAGGAAGATTTGTTTCACTCCCAGAAAAGATTAATTTGGGAAACATTTCTTTTGACACATTGCTCATAATTAAAGTAATCCTTCATTTTCTCTGTTTCCTTTAAGTAAAAACTTGTGGCTTTATTTAACCTTCCATCAATTAACTCTCTCAAAGCAAAATAACCTTGAACTCCATAAACCCCTCTACTTAATTCTCTACTGACAGAGAAAGGAGAAGCAATGGTTGCCCCTTGACCACAGGGACTCCAGCGTTACTGCAGCTCCAAAGTCAGATGCCCTGTGTGCACCAACCTCCAGTTTCCTACTTTTATTGACAGAGGTTTTGACTTTGAAATCCTGCCTTCCATTTTCACCAATACACACAGCCATATGTAATGCTATTAAAATTATGCTGTTAGAAATTTTGCACAGGGACATATTTCATTCTACAAATACTTATGTTTTAATCTCGTTTGTACTAGGCACTGACGGCATGATAGTGAGCAAAATAAACATGGCCATTTCTTTCCTGGGGCTTATAATCTGATGGAGAAGAGGGGAATTAACCAAACATGTAAAATAATTACAAATAGTAAAAAAAGCATTACAAAAAAAAAAAAAAAATCCAAGTGCTATGAGAGTGCCTCATTAGGGAACCTGATTTTTTTATTTACTCTATCACCTATCTATCTTTCTTTTCTTTCTTTCTTTCTTTCTTTCTTTCTTTCTTTCTTTCTTTCTTTCTTTCTTTCTTTCTTTCTTTCTTTCTTTCTTTCTTTCTTTCTTTCTTTCTCTATCTATCTACCAATCTATCTACAGGACAAAGAGGTATTGGGGATAGTTTGTCAGATCAGAAAAGTCCTTCCTGAATAAATGTCTGAATTAAGCTCTGAAAGATGACTGGTATGTTCTAACAATTAAAAAATGATTGATCAAGAACAACATATACCAAATCCAGAGATCAAGAATTCCAACTACTCGGGATTTCAAATAGGGTAGGTGTTAAAAGGGAGAGCAGAGCTTTTGTGAATATCCAGCTACTCTGCAAGTGCTGTCTCTGCCTTCAAAACTAATTCTGAAATGAGAGTCGTTGCAACATTTAGGCCACAGGCAGGACAGAGGAGAAGAGAAAGACATTCTAATCCCTGTACTACTTTTTAAGCATAGACTGGCAACAGCAGTTTTCAATGCTACACATGTAATTTATGGATACTAGAAGGAGACAGCCCAAGGTCCCCCATTCTCCAGCTTTAAAAAAAAAAAAAAAAAAAGAATGGAAATGGCTCCTTCTAGAATTAAATTATTTATTTGATACAACTTGGTCTATTCTCATGCCATCATAGGCCTAACTACCTCATCAGCTCCTCCCTTCCTTAGCTTTGCTTGCTGTGGTGACTTCATCTGTCTGCGAAGGGGCAACTCGTTTCTAATCCTGGGCCCGGAGAACTCAACGATAGGGCTAGGGAGAACCACCTGTTTTCATTCATGTGATGTATTATAATTTAAAGTATTATTAAGTGAAGAAAGTTGAACTCATGTTCTATTATAATTAAAATGAAATAGTTAAACCCAAATCAAAGTATTTTATGTTACTGTACTGATATTATATCTAATGTTGGCCATTAATATTCTCCTCCCCCCAAAATTAGGTAATAGTGTTGTTACTAGGTAAAACACTCAACTTGAGATCACAAACATGATTACCATGTTAGATCACCATATTTTGATTAATCTACGTCCCCAACTAGAGTCCAAGCTCTTGGATGGCAGTCTTATCCCAGCATGTACCAACTACATAATGACTCATCATAGAAGATTTAATAAACATAGGAAATATTGTTTTGTGCAAATAAAGGGCAAAAAATAAAAAGCTGTTTTTGTTAAATAAACACAAATAGCAGGTAGAAATTAAGACTACATTTTTTTCTAAGTTTGGGTGATATGAATGTAATAATTAGTGGGACGTTTATTTCTTTTTATTCTTTTAAATATAGAATGCTTCTTGAATTTTCATGTCATCCTTGCACAGAGGCCATGCTAATAATCTTCCTTGTATCATTCCAACTGTACTACTAGTATATGTGCTGCCGAAGTGAGCGGAGTAGGATCTTTATTTCAACTCAGTACCTGTATAGATGGACCACCAGTAAATGCATTTTTAATGGATGAAAATGATTCATACACTGTCACCCACGTGGCTTAAGGCCTAGTATACTCTCATCACCCAATAATATGTAAGTTAATTAGCAAACTTCTCTGGATTATAGTTTTATTTTTGGTCATAATATGCTATAGGTAAATTAATCCTTTTTTAAAAAATAAAACCCAAATCACAAGATAAATAATGGAAAGAAAAGACCTGAGCCCTGTTCCAAACTCTGAGTGAAGGGGCTTTTAGGATAGTGGAAGGTGAAGGGCTCAAAGCCAAAACCCACTGCTTGCTCAAAGCACGTATCTCCCCCTTCTCTTTCCCTTTATCTCCTCTTTTGCCTTCTCTTCCTGTGTGACTAGCCTAAAAATCAAGGAAATTTCTGTGTTTAAAAAGAAGTTAATCATTTTTGGATCAAAATATCTTTAAAACTGTAAGTCAAGCAGATCTGAGCTTTGTTAAGTCAGTCCACATGTCAGCCATTAAATATTGGCCACAAACTTATAGCCTGGTAAGAAATGCAGGCTAGAAGGAGCAGTTTAAGGAAAGGTAAGTCAAGGGCTTTTGCTCTAGCTAGTAGAGGAACAGATTGGGTGATGAACAGATTTGAAGCAACCCTTGTCCAGGATTATGGAAATGGGCAAGACATTCATGTTTAGGGAAAATTTCACTTGGCGTCTGGCCAGGGTTATTTTGGGCCCAATCATGCTAGACTTCAATCAGGGTGAGCAACTTCCCTGTAGAATTTAATATCTGAAAAGTAATCACAACTACTTCCCTGGTGGATTTACACTAGAGGAAGATGGGCCAAACTGCTTTAAGAGTCTAACAAAGACTCTGTCACCTTTACTTCCCTCACAGTTTGAGTTTGCGAGTTTCTACCTGTCTACTTCTTTAATAACACAAGGAAAACATAACTCGAGTTCTTGAAAAAGGAATAAAATAGCTTGAATGTAGTACTGACTTTACTTGAATATTTATTTTCAACCCAGTATCTTCCTTTGGTGATCTTTCCTCCAATTGACAGATTTGATAGCACAGGAAGTCTTGCAGTTTCAATACCTGTTCACTTTTGTCTTGGAGCTTGTGGTTTGTCCTGACACAATGAACAAACATCTAGGTTCAGAAAATAAGATATGCTTGGGAAAAGACAAGTATAAGAACTGCTATTTATTTTAAAAGGGAAGGTTGAGGTTATGTATCTGTTTGGGAGAGACACATCAATCCAGGATGCAGAAGAAACATTATTTGGTCGAATTAGTATTTCACAAAGCAAATGAAAATATTGTCATTTCAAAGTTTGGTATTTTGATAATTAAAAGTTCTTTATCTTAAGTAAACGAACTTTTCTTAAAAAAAAAGTTGACTTGATAATGACATCCTTTTAATTCATTTACATATATGATGTGAAGAATTACCATCTCTTTAACTCTAGTGGGACTCAGGTACTTTCAAGACCTTTACATACTGATTTTCACTGCTCTATTTCTTCTTAAAGTATTTATCAGAAGTCTGGCATGTTAATTAATCTGCCTCTTTCTCCGCTACGCCTTAAGAGTGGGATTCTCGAAGGAAGGTCCGAGTACCATCTACATGTAAATAAATTTGCAGTTTGTTATAAACTGTGGGTTAACTGAAGGTATGTTATAGCACAATGAGATAGTAAACCAAGGAGGAAAATGTGAGATTAGCAAACAGATGATCCAGTTCACGAGAGGACTATACCGAGATCCATATTTGGAGCAGGATAATGGAAGGCTTGGGAAAAGATGTCACAGGAGAAAAAGAAATTTAACAGTACTCTTAAGACAATGAAAGAATTTAGGAGACAGAAAAGGCAGGCAATGTAAGAAAAAAAGAAAAGCAATTAGGAACTGTAAGAAAACAAATAAACCGAATAAGAAACTAAGTGTAATCATAGTATACTCCTTGGCACTGCAATGGAAGCTATTTATATTGTCAATAGAAGGTAAACAGTGATTAATGATTTTCCACTTCAATAGACAACAAAAGAGAAAGTATTACACAATATTTAGGAGCACAGGCCCTAAAATTTGTTGTAAGCACTTGCTTTTATTGAAGAGACAAACAATGTATTTGATCGTCTTTGGCTGTAGACCAGAAGCTGGCAGAATGGACCCAGTGGCCCTACCTATCCCATATGTCCACAGAGGACGAGAGTCAGTCCTGTGGGACAAGGTGATGACACGGGCCACCACTGAATGTCGTACTCGCTCAGGCCCTAAAATGTTTACTGGCTTCATGGATGCAGAAATTTACTTAATTTCTATGTTACTCAATTTCCTTTTTGTAAGATAGAAATAGTTACCTGTTTTATAGTCTTGTGTCAGGCTTAAATGAGTTACTTTGCACAAAGCGCTTGTAACAGTGCTACACATTACCAAGCCCTCAACAGGTGTTAGCTAAAACAACAAACTACATATAAAAAACAAAAGGATTTTTGACACAGAACAAAAATTGAATTTGACAATACAAATGTGTAAGTCCAAATGGTTGAAAGTGTGGAAGAGTAGTAAAGTGCAGTCAAGAGATAGTTTATAGCTGATAGAAACAAAAATAAATAAGAAAGCCAACTAAGAGAAAAACAAAATTTAGCAATATAATTGTGTAAAAGGGTTAAATCATAATCTACCATAGCAAGAAGCTAATGATAGATTGCCACTATAATTAATAAATCAAAAGCTAGCATGTAAGCTTATAATATAGAAATATTGGAGGAAACAACAGAAAAACCAAGAAATAAAATTGGTTCTCTTTAAAGATCAAGGAAGGTAAATATCTTTACTTTTAAATATCTTACAATTTCATTTGTAAATGATACCTCAATAAAGCTGAGAAAAGGGAAGATGAAGGAGGGTTTGGAGTGGCTGGTGGGAGCACAAGATTGCAAACAAGGAATAAAATTACTGCTATGATATTTAAAATTCTTGCTAGGAATTTCAGGAGACTCTGCAAGTTTAGGCAATATAAAAATCATAGAGAAAGAATGCCAATTTCTGGACAAAATTTGATTATTTTAAAATCTAGTAATTGACCATAAGAGACAAAAATAATGTTTACTTTTATTGATGAAGTCAAGCAAATATCACAGTACATCTGAAAAACAAGTGTGGCTTAATGTCAATCACTCTTCCCTCACCCCTTGAAATCATCAGGCATTGTTTGGGGAGGTATTGGAGTAGTGGCTATAAGCTCTTTGGGGATAGCTTTTGCTGTCCAGGCTACACTTTTCCTTCTGATCTTTCTTTCCTGGCTGCTCTGTGAAGATTTCTGAATCATTACATTCCTTTCCTGTGTTCCCAAAGGATGAGCACATTTGCAGTCAGTCCTGGAAACCCAATCTTTATACTGAATCTCTGCTCAAAAGCCACTACAGATGGATTATGTGGACAGTCTTATTAAGAAAATGTGTAATATATACTTAAAATAGCAAAGCTTGCTTTGGTGGATTTCATCAATGCTTTGTAATCTGGGCCTCACAGAACATGAATTTTTTGGCTGTTTGATTTTTTTATTCTTTGTTCAGCATCTAAGACCTTACGATTCATAATTTTATTAAGTTGTTTGCATAGGCTAGAGGTACCAATGATGAAAATACTTCATCTGCCGAAGTTGACCAGAGTTTCTCAGAAACTGGAAGGAAATCCTACCCAGGCAGCTTTTTGTTGGATTCCTGGATATATGTATATACATATATATATACATATACATATATATATATATATATATATATATATATATATATATATGTATATATATACACACAGGATATAAAATATATATATATACATATATACACATATATACATATATGTGTGTATGTGTATATATATGTATATACACACACACACATATATATGTGTGTATATATGTATGTGTATATATATACATATATATGTATGTGTGTGTCTATATATATATATATATATATATATATATATATGAAATCCTACCCGGACAGTTTTTTGTTGGAGTCCTAGGATATATATATATATATATATATATATATATATATATATATATATGATATAAAATATATATATATATGTATACAGGATATAAAATATATATATACACACAAACATATATGTATATATGTGTATATATGTATATATATATTTTTATATTTTTTTTCTTCCCCCCAAGAGGTTGGCAAGGAAGTGTTGCCTACTGAAAATCTCAAATTCTTGCCTTCCTTCTAAATAGTACAGAAAGGTTCCTATGAAATTTCTAGCTTTAATAAAAGGTAAGAATATCAAATGTTATGAGGTACTTTTGGAAGTAATTTCACCAATGACTTATGGCTCCATTCTCATTACTCTACAGTTTCATTAGATCACCACATAGTCCCTTTCTTTTCTTTTCATCACATATGCTTTAGCTGATCTTCATGCTGAGGAGAAACATTTGACTTCAATAGAAGACTTTAAAGGAATATGATAGGAACTGTTTTCTCTAGATCACTGTCCACTGCCAGCTTTGAGGCTGGTAGTTCTTATGCTGGGGGTGCAGGTCTTACGGGTCAGGAGCAGAAAACGCAGGTTGCAGGAGAGAGTGACAGAGGCTACCATGAATCCTTTCAGGAGGGAGGAAGAGCAGGGAGGTCAATGTGGCTGAAGCTCATCAGTGGAGAGACTCCCGGCAGGTGAAGTCAGAGAGGTCTGTGCGATGGGCTGGGAAGGCCTGGGAGACTTTGAAGGACCTTCAAGGACCTTTATTTGGGATATATGGGAGGATACTGGAAAGTTTTAAGCAGAAGAATATGAGGTTTTCGAAGGATCACACTGTCTGCTCTTTTGAGAATAGAGCATATGGAGTGAAGCAGGAAGACCAAAATAAGGCTACTTCAATAAACCAGGCCATAGTTGACGGTTGCTTGGACCAGGAATGTGGTGATGAAGGAAATGAAAAGTGATTGGATCTGGATCTATTTTGAAGATAGAACCAATAAGATAGCATGATCATTTGAATGTTGGGATATAAAAGACAGAGAGGAGTCAAAGGTGACTCCAAGATCATGGCCTGGGCAACTGGAAATTGCCATTTATTGATAGCCATGTATGTCTTCAGGTAGAGCAGGTTGGTTTAGGGAGATTAGGAGTTCAGTGTAAGAAAAATCAAATTTAGTAAATCTATTAAAAATACAGATAAAAAGTTGATATGAGTAACCAAGAAATAAGTGTCTAACTTTTTAAATATTTGTTACAAAAATTGAGTTCACACAGACTGAAATATCACAAGATAAATTTATCGCTTGATGATAATCTTGGATCTTTCATATAAAAATGCTATAGCAGATCTTCTGGTTTTTGTTGAATAACAACTATGAACATTTCTAAAAATATCCCCAAAATAAAGCATAACAGTTTAGCTTGAAGATAGAAGCTTTTACCCCTGTTCTCAAAATTGACACCAATGAGCCTCAAAAGCCTGAGGGTCCTTACTATCAGATCATCCATTGTTATAATAAAGCATGTCATGTCAAAATTCATCAGGCCGTTTTCACAAAGCATATTTTATACTTGACTTGCCCATAAGCACTCAGATATTTTTTTTTCCCTGAAGCCACCTGTAAAGTTAGATTAGATAATTCTTAAGAGTTTGGTTTTACTCAGGTATGCTGACAAGCACAAACAATAAATCCTTGGGAAATTTCCAGATTTCAGTTGTCCTTTGTCTGTGCAAGTGGAGTGAAAAAAAAAAAAAAAGAGTCAGAATTTAACTTACTCATTTTTCTCTTTACTGCAAATTTGTAACCAGTATCTGTGATTTGGAAGAGCCCTTATTACCTCTCTGATCTAGGGCAAACCCAGTGGAGAGGAGTCTACTGTGAGAGACGCTGAAGGGTGGGAGGCTTGAGAATTTTCCACTGCAGCCCTCACACGTCCTCAGTCCCTGCAGCTGTTCCTCCCCAAACCCTCTTCCAAATGACTTTATCTCCTAACTCATCCTCCCCTCCACTCTTGATAAACTCCAGACTGTCCGAATACACAGGGACTGCAAGCACAGTCCCTTTATTTTCCTTTCTGAAACTAGCATGTGCTGACTGGCGTCCTACTACTGAAGTCTCATAAAACTTGCGCTCCCTCCCCAAATTAGGACACTCATTTGTAGCCTTCTCATGCCTAGCTTTTCAAACAGGTTTATGCTAACTGGCCCTTGAAGCCACGGTTATCCTGTGCCTTGTAGAATTCCATTACCCACAGGCTAGGGCCTCTCCTCCTTCTCCTTGCAGAGTTCAATCGTTGGTGGCAAGAGGAGAGACAGGAAGGAACAGATTGGGAGATGCTCATTCCAGGACAAAGGAAAAGCATCACCTAAGTGAAGAGGCTTTTGGATGTGGCTGTGAAGGAAACAGTGAATAATTCCAATTGTCCAATGCATAGAAAGTTTGAAGGCAAATAAATATGAAAATAGACAAGAAACAGATCCTACAGGGCCACAAATGTCCAGTCCAAGAGTTTAGAATGTATTTAAGAAGTGTAGGTAGTCATTGAAAACTCCTCAGCTGGGTGGTGACATAAAAACTAACATGAAAAGAATTAACATGGGATACTTTTATAGTTTGTAAGTTCTTTCCTAAATGTGATCTTATTTAACTGTTGATTTTTCTTCATGAATTTTTTTCTGGCACCAGTATTTACTCTTGGTCAGAGAGATAAAATGCAGGAGAAAGAAGAGAAGCTAGAGAATATTATGAGCTTTATGAAATTGGTCTTTGCTCTGATTGTTTTATTCTATAACCCAGCACCTACTACCATAACTGGCATCTTGTAGGCTTTCAATAAGCGTATGCAGACGACATAGATGAAGTATTGCCAAATGGCCCCCGCAGTGAGCAATGTTCCTTTGCCTATCAAGACAGACTCTCTCTGCAAGGATGTATTAAAAGATGGATTCTGGGGAGAGCAAAGCAAGAAAGGTGTGCAGAGATAAGGGGTTTGTTCAATTTTCAATAGTGCATTTTGCTTTAGAGCCATCTTAAAAAGGGCAAAAGGGAAGAAAAAGGAAAAAAATTATCTTGCCAGTGAGGTCAATTCTCAAAGCCAGGGTGGCTTTGGTTTCTTTTCATGTTTTTAATGAGTAATCATTTGTTAAATTTAGCCGTTGTTTGTCAAAAATTCCACCCTTTCTATTAATTTATAACCAGAGGAAATTCCTGGGAGATTTTTGAAGTTTTCCTTTATCCAATATTGGGGTGAGCCATGGGCTGCACAATGCTTACATAACCTTTAAAGTCAGAAAAAAATAAAAAGTAAGTCAAATGACACTTTTATGAGACTTCTGCAGGGTGGGTTTCAGGATGATGCTTTGATTCTGCAATTGAAATCATAGTTTATTTTAATCACCGACTAAGTGGAAGATTTGTTTTACTTTTGGCACACCACACATAATGGGAGGATTCTGAATCTGTTCTCTTTAAACCACTTCAGACTTCTTTGTGGATACAGGATCAACCAATCACAAACACATACATGAAGGAAAAAGTTGAATTTTGTAGGATAACTTGGTTCAAAATACAAAAAAGATCATAATTATCATTAAATACAAACAAATAGGCTTATTTTTTCCCCAAATGCTTAAAAGGGGAAAAACTTGGGATTGGATGTGGATCAGTGACAATCTGTCAGCTCACTCACTCAAATTCACATAAGGAATATTCTTATACCCATTATCTGCAGGGGATATGTTCCAAAACCCCCAATGGGTGCTTAAAACTGTGGATAGTACTACCAAACTCTATATATACTGTGTTTTTTTCCTATAGATACATACCTATGGTAAAGTTTAATTTATAAATTAGGTACAGTAAGAGATTAACAATAATAACAAATAATAAAATAGAACAATTATAATGGCATACTGTAATAAAAGTTATGTGAATGTGTTTTCTCTCTCAAAATACCTTATTGTACTGTACTCACCTTTTTACAGCTTTTCTTTGGTATATTTGGATGGTCAGCATCACTACTCCTGCACTTTGGGTCCATTATTAAGTAAAATAATGACTACTTGAACAAACATTGTGATACCACAACAGTCGCTCTGATAACTGAGAAGGCTACTAAGAGTCTATAGGCTGGGTAGTGTATACAGCATGGGGAACTGATATTTTCCAGAATTTTGAGCGAATCTGCTGTCCTAGTTGCTTCCCAAATAAAAAAGAGCACAGGATCTCTTCCAGGAGAGGTGAAAGGTGAGCAGATGAATGACACTGATATGGAAAAGCTGTAGACATTACAAGTCCAACTCTCAGCCTGACTCAAGCTATCCTTTTATATAACTTGACTTGAAAATTGGGCAGCTTCAAAATGGAGAGGAATTCTCCCCAATTATCAATCTGTGGAGAGCTTCTTGGGGGAGTTTACATACTCTTTATCTGCTTTACAGAGGAAAACAAAAACATACAAAAACAAAAAACAACCTTTTAAAATTCAAGTAAAAGCAAGGATGGAAGTGGGGAAAGCAAATTTTGGCTACAAACCACCAAACCCATAATTTTACACTCTACAAGCATCTAAATAAACAAAATCATGCAGCATAAACACTGCTGATAAAGGACTACCACACAGTATTTAATAGCCTTAGGGGAAATAAGACAGCATAAATACTTTTCTCACAAAGGAAACATTCTCTATAGTTTCAGAAAAATTATTATTTTTAAAGAAACTAAGTGATGTGTCTCTAATTTCCCATTTAAAGTAAGTATATAAACAAAGACTTGAATTTAGGGAGATAAAGATGTTTATGAATCAAGAGTGTCCATAATTCCCAGTAAAGAGTTCAGTTTGAGTAACTTGCTAAATGTTTAAAGTAGAAGTAATCAGGAAATACAGTGTGCGCACTTAATATACAGAAAGCTAACTCTGTTCAACACTAAACATGAGGGTGGATATCCTTGCATAATTCTCTTTCATTTATTCAGGCCCATAAGCATATTTTCATTGTCAGACCATATAGTGATGATTCTTGGTTCAGAAAAGATGGTCAATGAAAAGTACTTTAAGGTATTTTCCTGTTAAGCACTAGTATGCCCTGGCACCTCTAACACCAGTGCTTGCAATAGCATCTCTAGAAACTCAGACAAGTGAAATTCTGGTAGTGTTCCCCTCAGAAGCCCATGGCTATTGGCTAGTATTACCCATCCTAGCAATTTTCCTACCCTTGTAATGCAGTTTATCTCTTTCTTTGCCACAACTGTCTCTGCTAATACTTACCCCACCCCTCAAATTCTTCTCTCTATCTTTAGACCTCCACTTCCTTGTGGTTGCTTGTTTTCTCCTTTCTTTGTGCCTTTCAGCGTTTTCTCCCATTTCCAATTGCTCATTCCCTCTGAATATCTCATTTTCAAGTTTTCCAAGAGGGATCTTTTGGTTCTGGAAGTTGGTATTAACCTTGCTGGGGAAGGCTCTTATGCTGGGCTCCATCACTAGTTTTTGGCCAACCTGTAGATCGTCTTTTCCTGAGGCAAAAACTCACTCGTGGTCTAATGAGCAGTGCCTAGGGTGGCCAGGTCATGCAGTCCTTTTTCTTAATGGATTTGTGGCACACAGGTCACTTGGCGCGATCTAAGCTCATGCTGCACTGTGAATTCCTCCACCACAGCTGCTCTGGGAATTGTGTAGAAAACACAAAACTTTTCAGAGCATCTGGAGACTCAGAAATGAAATACAAGGAAATACTGTGAAAACTGTAAATAGCTAGGGACAGGCAAGACTTGTACGTCTCGTCATTCCGATTGTAAAAAAAAAAAATATTCCCCATCGTCCATGCCTTCCAATTACTTCCGTTTCTTCTCTGTAGCCTTGTAAGAATCACCTGCTCTCATGTATCTATTATCTTGCCTTCCATTTATTCTTCAACTTAATCCAGTGTGCCTTCCACTCCCATCCCATTCCGCTCTTGCGGCTCTTGCTAAGGTCACCAGTGACCTGCATATGGTTCCATGCAAAGAACACTTTGAGTTCTCCTCTGACATGATCACTGTTAAGAAAAATTGTCCCCAAATTGGAAATAGACAAAAGAGATTACTGGGTGTCATTTTAATAGAGTGGCAGGCACTGTCTAGCTCATCTGAGTACTATATAATTCTATAGGGCTGTGAAACTTTGATTAAGTTTTTATTGACTAGGCTATTTTGCAGCTCAGTAGGGGTAGAGATGAAATTGTAGAAAAAAACCCTGATATCAATGCAAGTGATTCTTGACTGAGAAAAATGCAAATGATCCCTGCTACTGCAGTGAATTAATTTGGTTTAGAATAGATGTAATTACTTTCCATCAGGTAGAAAAGAGCCCCAAACATTGCAGATTATTGTCCTGCAGGATATTAAGCAATTTTTTGTTTATTCAGTAAATTAATTTTAGCATACTATTTACCAGACTATTTAAATGTCTGGTCTTCATAGTCTCCTCTGAACCAGACTTAATATTGTATTGTATTCCTCCTTAGTTAATGAATTTAACAAATTCTTTGACTTGTGTGGATTCTGTATTTTTATGAAAGTCATGTTTTCAACTTTTTGAAAATCATTCTTTTGGATTACTCAGGAGCACTGGACAGAAATGAGCACTCCCTCCATGTTGAAACTGTCTCCTAAATTGCCTCCCATGACACCCCATTCTTCTAGTCTCCCTCCTGCTTCTCTCGGCCACTCTTCCTTGATGTTTTTTGCTAGTTCCTTCCTTTCTATTCAATGTTTAGATATTGGAGTTCTTTGGGGCTTGATTTCCAACCCTATTCTCTTTTCTAAACACAAACATTCTCTCCCTTCTCTCTCAGTAATTTAATCCATTCTCCTGTTTTCATCTATATGTGGACACTGACCACTTTGCATCTTTAGGTCAATCTTCTCTTTTTGTAAATCCAGGTATCTAAATAAAATGTCTATCTGGGTCATTCACACCACCCTAAACTTATAATTGCTCAAAGTCAGCATATTTAACAGTCCACCAGAATGCTTTGGTGAACACAGAAATACTAGAGCAAATATTTGGATAATCTTGAGAAAATATTGTACTCAGGCCATGGTGAAGTACAGTAAGATATTTATGCTAAAATAGACTACACATTTGTATTGATTGGACTATTTTTGTATGCCAGATTCAGTATCTTCTTCTTCTAGATTATACTGAGTAAACGTAAACATTTCTGTATCTTGGTCTGCCCAGTTTTGTAATCCAGCAAAACTACCCATCATCTCTTTCTTTCAACTGGCGAGAATACAGCTGATAAAATTCTAATTCTTCACATCAATCCTATATATTAGGATAGCCCTAAATCTGTTCAAACACATACTTGTAGACTATTTTTTTCAGACTGGGTTACCTCGAAATTACTCAATCATTTTAAAAAGTGTAGCTAATTACTCTGCAGCTGTGGGATACTTGAGGCCTATTATTACTATACACACAACAAACCCAGAAGTTTGTGGGGAAGAACTCATCCCAAAGAAATGAAGATAAGTAGAGAAGACTGGGCTGATATTAGCGGTGGGGGGGGGGGGATTCGGAACACAATTTATCCCCTGGATTATGCCTCAGCCAGCTCCCATGGATTCATGACCGAGAGTATGAAGAATAACATTTTAATGAAAGAACAAGTAAAAGTAAAGCAAAGAAGCAATTTTCCCTCAAATCTCCCTGGGACATTAAGAGCGCAAGGCACAAGGCGCATAGGCACAAGGAGTGGCACTGCCGGTGGTGACAGCAGTACTGGCAATGAAAGCAGCAATATTAGTGGAAGCAGAATTCACTGCAGCTGTGGCCAGATGTCAGTGCACTTGACCTTGGGCATAGTTACACTTGGTATAGATCTAGTGATATCTTGTTTTGCAGGCACGAGCAGTTTTAGTCTGGAAGACAGCGGGGGCAGCAGAAGCAGCTGCCGTGGTGGTGGTTGTGGTGAGAGGCTCAGCTGCTGTTCTTGGCATAGGCTGCAGCCAGGGTGTTCCTCACATGGCGTCCAGACAAAAGAGGGGTAGGATTCAGGCATGCCATGGCAGTCAAGAGGCTTAATGCTCAGCGCTCACGGGGGAGCCCTCTGGGAACTCCAAGCTCTATGAGTGAAAAAGTTGAGGGACAAAGCAGTTCCTTCTGAGCACAAAAGGGTGGACTTGGCCAAATTCTATTCAGTTGCTGATGTGATGTCCTATCCCCAGGTTGGTATGACTTGGGAAACATAGGTCACATACATACCACACTCACCAGCCGCTATATCTTCCTGGCTAGAGTCCCTCACTGCTGCTGTTTGAGTGGTCAAGGCCCAGACGCCTCTTGTCAACACGTGCTACTTTGAGCTACATTTCGTGGTGCTCTACCATTTCAATGACTAATGTCAAGACCACTGTTTGTGGTATTGCAAGGGTTGACCTCTTTAGCGAGCATGAATAAAGATCTGAAACTTTCCCATACTAATCAGGCCATTCCATTCTGAAGGCCTGCCCTATGCCTGGTGTCTTTCTGAGAAAAAGCAGCTGCAGGGGGATTCCCTGGGCATGGGGATGCAGGCCTTCTGCCAGCTGACCCTGTGCTGGTCAGTTAATTGGGCCAGGGACTGATGCCTGATACAAAGGCCGTCCATTTAGAGACTACCACAAAAACTTTTCAGTAAGGTTGGTGACAGGCTGAACTAATCAGAGTCTCTCTCTCGGTGAGTTTGAAGCCAGATATCCAGAGAGATTTGGCAGAGTGATGAGACCTAGGATGAGGGAGACAGAGAGAAAGAAGGCAGTAGGGAGATGCCTTGTGCCAACAGAAGATGCCCAGAAACAAGAGTAGCAAGAGCTAGTCAAAGTGGTTAAGTCATCTCAGAAGGGGAAGCAGAGATAACCTGAGTAGGAGGAGGACATAGCACAGTAAGAGGCATCCTATGCTAAAGGTCGTTTCATAGATCCTGTTCTAGTTCCTTGGGGCCTGTATGGGCAACTGCTATTAATAAACAGTCAAATAACTTATTAGTTGAATGTAAATGAATAAAACCATGACAAAGTGAAGAGAAAAATCAAACTATTTGAGAGGCAGGTCATTTTAATACACAAATGAATTCTCAGAAAATGCACGCTTTGTTTGCTTATGTAGTATTCATAGGTAGGACAGATAACCCACACTTCAAAATATGTCATATATACCAATATAAAACTCTTATTATTTTTATTTCAGTGGGTATTGTTATGTTTAACCCCATCTCAAGTCCTTCTACTCTAAGTAATTTTGGGAAATGGTTACCTGAAAGAGCTTCAAATGTCCTCATTCTATCGTGCATCTTTAAAATAAAATCCCATAACACAAGTAACTTGAATATGTCTCTGATCATAACAACTGAAAACAATATGAGGTAAAGAAGAAGAGGAAGGGGAATTGGGTGGTAAGTTAGTGTTGCCAGCAAGAAGTTGTGTGTATAGATATATTTGAGTAAATTTTCAGAAATAAGAACCTGCAGGAAAAACAAAATCTTTAATAGCCTACCTCCCAATTTGTAATTCAAAGTTTCTTCCTCCTTCCCACATCAACTTGGCTCCTCTTCCCTTACAACAGCTTATACCATACAATTCCTATTAAGAGAGCGACAGTCAGTTCATGACCCAATAACATTTCACCTTCTTGAGTTGCTGATGGATCAGGACAACATGCTCACACCTTTCAGACATTCCCCTGGGAAAAACAGAATGTAAAAATAGAACACACCACCAACTGTGTTCGCAAATTTTAATTTACAATGAGGACAAATGTCAGGCAGGAAAGGTCAAAATAGTTTCCGGGATGCTCGCTGAAGCAAAACGCCTATAGCATTTAATAGAGTTGCATTTAAAATCATGCCTTTAGATATGGTCATTTCTCTTAGTTGCCAAAAACACTGTTACTTTAAAGTCAATGTTTAGTTCAGTTGTTGACTAAAGGATTCTAAAGTGTATCTGGAAGAATAAACAAGATTAAGCAATAAATTCTGAGGGGTCAGAAAACAAAAGAATATTAGTGGGCTTTTGACCTTGTAGATATTGAATTGTATTATAAAGCTACAGCCATGAAAACTGCGTCGTTTTTGTGTAGACCTCCAATCTGAGATTTTTTTGTGTGTAATCACACCAAAATGTTCCTGTAAAAGTGTAAAATACATATTTTTGTATTATTACCAAGTAATGTATACCAAAGACATCCTTGATCATTATTCTCTCTCTAACCCTTATACCAATGATGGGGAATATTTACTTTATTCAATACTATACTGTTGGGATTTTAAAAATTACATAGGCATTAATTTTACAGTCATATCAACTTAATACAATATTTCAAAAACCTATTATAAGTAAGTTAGCCTCCAATAGTGTTTTTATCCTATCTTTCCTAACCAGATCTACATTTATAAATTTAATGTAATCACAGATGTCATTGAGAGTATTGAATAAATGTTAGTGATTTATTTAAGGTCTAAATATCCCCCACTTTCCACATCTACTCTCTCATAAGTATCTATTTTACGTTTATTCAAATAGATTTAGAATACTGAGGATGTATACAAAAACAGATGTATATCTTTTAGATCTTCAGATAAGTACCATTAGTAAACATTTCAAATGATAAATGAATTGAATGTAAATGAATATGAAATGAATAGTAAAGTCAAGAGAAAAATCAAAGCATTAAAAGGCATACCATTTAATATACAAATGAATTCTCAAAAAATGAGCAGACATTTTTGTTTATTTTTCTTATGTGATGAAGGATTCATGGGTAGAACAGATAGTTCACCTTTAAAATATATAACATGTACTGATGTAAAACTTCGTTGTTTTCTTTCATGAGTTATGAGGCAAGGCTACATCTTGGGTGATAAAAGTGGGGATTTTCCATACCAAGAAAAAATACTTCTACTCTAAGTAATCCTGGGAAATCGTTACCCTTGAAGCAGAAATGAGTGATGGAGAGGCCTAAAGGGTTTCATTATTGAGTGTGGAAATGTGAAGGAGGTGGATATGACAGTAGGGTGGTGATCTGTCCCTGGCCTATGTAGACAAGCAATTGGGTCACCGTGGTTTCATATTTTGCATGGCAGAAGTTGCTACAGCAAGAAAAATAGTGTATTAGGTGGACAGTTTCTGTGTAGGAAGTCAGGTCAGCTGTTGTGGAGTCCTCCAGTCTTATGGGGTATGTCTGAATTTCACACTACCAGTGGATGGTGAGAGCAGTCAGGAACAAATGCAGAACTTGTGAGAATGGAATGAAGCATCAGCAGGGGACTCCAGAAAAGGATAACTGTGCTCAGAGATGGCTCGTGAGCACATCTATTTCACATTATTGTCACATACGAATTATATATGTAATGATTGCTTTTTAAGCCGTAGAGGAGTATCCTGACTTCAAAATAGTCACATCAGTGTGGTCACATCGGTGTGGTCACATCCAAATGACAGCTACAAAAGCATAATATCACAATCTCATATCTTGATAGGAAAAAAAAAAAAACAGAATATGTGAGGTTTTAATTTCATTTCATTTTTTCCTCATAACTTTTTTATTCAAACAAAATCTTACACAGAAGCCCAAATATATGGAAAAATATAAAACTGACCTGGAAAAAGGCGGGCTAGGAGACCTAGAACCTTGCAGACAGACATTCTTCCTATCTACTACCTTCTGTCCTTAACCCATATTTCAAGGGATTTGAAGAGCCCTCAGAACACTGAGAGTCAATATGAAAACAGTCACTGGAACCAAGTCTAGAAACAAACCAAAGACTATTTAGGGATTTGCTATATAAGTGGCATTTCAAATAAGTCAGGGAAGAAAGTAGATAGAGAATAAATAAATAAATAAGGAGGAGGAGGTAGGGGAACATCTGGAAGAAGTTACATCAAAATGTTACTTCTGGTTATTTTTTAATGAAGAGACTATCAGCGATTTTTAACATTTTGCTTTCCATGTTTCTGTATTGTTGGAATAGCTTATAGTACATACTCACACATTGCTTTTGTAATGAGAATGAATAATAAAGAAATTCAACGTAAATCTAAACAAGCAAATGAGGAACACAGCAGCATCTCGCAGTGCATTGTATTTTTAATACACACGAAGAGGAAGAAATAGATAGAAGAAAAGCTAGAATGTAAAATGAGTCAGATGGAGGCAAATCTGAGAGCTCCTTAGTGACTCAGAAGTGAGAGAGAGAAATTTCCAAGTGTGAATGAAATCATCAGCTAACTTTTTCCCCCGTATTTGCTCATTCTCTGCTCACGGAGCATTCATAGCAGACAAAGGGCGATAACCGCTGGTGAGGAGCTCTTTGCCAGCAGTGGTCTCTGTGGAAATCAGGTGAAATGGGAAAGTATATTCGTATTAGTATTTAGGCTACAAATTGATCAGAAGTGAGAAACCCTGTGCTATGTCTAGATATTTTTTTTTTTTTTGTCAAGTGTTTCCTCTTGTATTAGGTTGGTGCAAAAGTAATTGCGGCTTTTGCAATTATTTTTAACCTTTTAAACAGCAATTACTTTTGCACCAACCTAATACTTTTCTCTTTGGATGACTAATATTTTTTCTAGTATTTAACAGGTTAGGTTTTTGTTTTTGTTTTTTTACTTCGTTTTTTGTTTTTGTTTTTGCACACTGCAAACAACCAAGGGAACGAAAAGCTAAAGCAGCATCTATTTATTTGCCTTCCTATTTTGAAAGCAACACATTTCAAAATGACCATGGGATTTTTCCACTAGACACCCTGTTGCAGAATAAAGGAGGTAGTTAGAAACAGTCGATGGGCTCATTTTTCAGTGTTTGTTGAATTTAATTATACACTGGTGCTTTTTGTGCTTGCCATCAAATTACCCCGGGGTATAATTCACAGAGGCAGAGGCAGGTGATGTTTCATGGTGGTTTATGTTCTGTAGCTCTCACAGTATTGCATGTGAAGTGGTTCCACAGGAAAACTGTTGAGTTGCTTCCACTACTGCTGCGGGAAGTGGCTCAGGTAGCCCCAAAGCACTGCGGACAGGGAGCATGTTTGGTCAGACTCCTAGCAGGACGCTATTCTTCCTGCTACAGGGGGAGTGAAAAGGCCCCGGTCTGTTCTCTGAGAATCAATATTGGGCCTGAGAGAAGACGCTGGAGAAACAGAAGGCCTATGGCATGATTAGGGAAGCAGGCTGTTGGCTTTTGTTGAACATAAGGGAGAGCATCAGAGCTTTTTATGGAAGTCTACAGATAAACTGAGCACTTACAGACTATTTTTGGTGCGAAGACTAACAGCTATCTGAGTGTAATCTTTAAGGTGTAAAGTGATAGGTGGGTATGCAGAGTGGCGTGGGATACCCAAGGCGGTCCCCAGAATTTAGGAGAGAAACCCCAGCTGGGCCAGCATCCTTCTGGTTAAGGATCATCAGACTTTCCTTGGTGAGCAGATTCTAGAGGCTGATAGCAGCACTTGCTGCCTATATTTTCAAGCATGTGTGCTAAGCCGCATACTCCTCATGCTGCTCACGCTACTACTTCAGGGACTCCCAGGAAATGTGTGCTGTAATACCTGCAGAATCTTTGTTGGTATTGTACAATCATATAGCAATGGCTACTATTTTTAAGTACCGATTTTGTGAAGATATTTTCTAATCTTTATTCCTAATGATCATACTTCTTCAAAGTCTGTATCTTTAGGACTAAGATTAGGGTGAGGCAAGTGATGTGCTTGCCACAGGTGCAAAATTTAAGGGGGCATCAAAACAACCTCAGTACGCAACAAAAAATAATATTTTAACATACTGTTTTTAAAAAATCAAATTTAATGCAAAAACTCCATGAAGAGTAAAACCTAATTGTAAATACAAACAGGCTGTGTGTTTCAGTCCTGTATTATCATGCAACAGGGAGTTATTCCCAATCAACATGTCCCCCACCAATTGGTTTATTAGGGTTGAAAATGGTGTACAAACAGATTGGGCAGCGCAAAGCTTTATATATAGGCATGTTTTCACTGGAAAGCTTCTATTAACTTTTCCCATTTGATTCAACATATGGAAGGATATTTTGATAAGTGTACATATGAGGGTGCATTCTTTCTTTTGTCACAGGCTCCAGTATGGCTTGGCAAGGTACTACATATTATTAGTGATATTTTCCTAAATTTAGAGAAGTGAGCTAACTTGCCCAAGGTCATGTAAACTAGTGAGTGTACAGGCTGGGATTCCATCCCAGCTTCTTCACTGTCTTGCTAAGCATGCTACACCTACTATGTAACCGTGTGGGGTGACATTTCTTTGGATTATGTTGATGACTTTGGCTCTCTCGACTTTGGCAAAACCACGTAAGCAGTGTGTCCCCAAAGTGCAGAGCTTCCCAGTGAGTATGTTGGGCTACATGTGTGCCTAGAAGGCAGCTGGAGAAGGCCTGGGTCACTGGAGCCTCATTCTCCTCCAAGATGAGTCCTTTCGCCTTGATGAATTATAAAAATGAAATTATGTTTTTCTTTATATACATATACTCTATCACCACGTGAAAAAGGCTAGCAAGTACACCATACGGTCAGACTCACCCACACTCATTTCTATTTGGGAGTCGAATTCTCTCACATTCTGTGTGTATTGCTCTCCTACCCTATCCCAGGTTGTAACAGCGAGTTTCTAACTTGTCAGTTTGAAGGCAGTGACTTCCATAATATTACATAATTAAGAGCTTCCTCATTCCTCCTTCTGTCACCTCTTGTATTACCTATGTACAAGTCCGCCTCTTCTACTAAAAAATATACATCTTTGTTTGGACTCTGTGTCTTTTCTTGGTGTATACTCTTCCTTCTCACCCTTCAAACTGGTATCTAGTGCAGTTCTCTGCACAAATTGATGCTTCATAAATGCTAATCAAAGTAAGAATTTGGAACAAGAAAATGCTTTATTGTGTACTCCTAAATGGATATATAGGGAACATGCAGACACGTACAGATATAATTGGAATTCTTAAAATATGCTCTGAAGATCCAGTCAACTATTCTTTGCATATTCTAATGCACCTTTGCATCAACTACTTCTAAAATAATAATTTTTGCCATAAGCATGTATAACCTAACATGAAAAACAATAGAGCAATTTTAGGTCCAAAATTAAAAATTAGCTGAAATAGTTGCAAAAACTCATTTAAATTACAACTGTCTTCCACTCAGGTTCCCAATTGAGAGATAATGCACACAGTGTGATTCACTCTATGAGGTTCTACTTTAACATAAAATTGATTAACAACAATTTAAAACACTGCTTGAAATTGCTTTATAAAATTGAAGTTACTTTGTAAAAGTTACTTGAAGTTACTTTATAAAAGCGTGCTTTCTAACTTGATTTTTATGAGGTTGTGCTAGCTTGAGGGTTAAATTACTGAAAGGAGAAGAGTGGGTTGTATTATTAGCTCTGCTCAGCAGGGCTTTTTTGGTCATCTTTTGTTTTTAGACTCAAGACTTTCCCTCCTTGCATACCTCAGTGGGGGATGAGTTGCTTAGTAATTCTGCACTGGCTTGGGCTGTTGCTCTCAGAGCTGTACCCAGGAGGAACCTGCATGAGAATGAGGTGGCTGTCAGCAGCATCACACTCAGAGGATTTCTCTATATAGAAAGCTCCAAGGGAATATACCAGAACTCCAGAGCCCCTGGTATTCTGGCTCACCTGAATTTGTCCTTCAGCCTAGCACATATTTTTTTCACACATATAATCATTTGTTTGCAGTCTGGAAATATAAAACCACTCAAGAAATGGAGGCCAGACTATTGCTAAGAATCTTCTAATCCACCTTCAGTACCTCCCAATGTGTGTGGTAAGCAACGGAGTGATTTATCTTGTTCTCTGATGTCTGTTTGCTTCTCAAGTTATGTGAACTTCCCTTTGGATGGAATTCATCTGTTTTTCTGCTTACAGAGTGTTATGAGCATTTGAAATTCAATGCCAATAGCGTGGAAACACTCTTTTTCATAGTTTCAGTTTCCTTGTATATTTCTGCTAATTTTTGTCTAGCTATTAGGTTTAAAATACCAAGCATGAATAATCTGGGGGTTGGGGGGTGGGTGAAAACAGTGGAGGCAAACATTATTGTGAATGAGGCAAAATATTTTACATATATTGTCTCATCTGGGGGTCACATTGATCCACTGAAGTGTGTGTGTGTGTGTGTGTGTGTGTGTGTGTGTGTGTGTGTGTGTTGGGAGAGAAGTCCTATTATTATCTCAGTTTTACAGATTAGTACCTGCAATTTAGAGATGTAAAGTAACCCTCAAGGTCACAGAGCTAGTGATTTGCAAGGCTGGGACTGAAGCCAGGCAGTCTTAATCTCTATGCTACACTATGTTGCTGAAATGACTTTAAATGACTTAGTTCAGTGAAAGGCAAGTCGCCTACCTTGTGACAATATGTCATATAATGCTCTGATATTAAAATCAAAATAACTCAATTTATCTCTTGGACAGATGCTCAGAATAAAAGAGCCTCTGCCTGGCATTCATCTCCAAGAGCATGTGATTCAGCAAGAAACTTGAGAGCATCACCACTTTGCAATAGCACAACATTATTTTGTGGCAGAATTCTGGGCCATCAGAATTTTCCCTGGATAATCATAAAGCTTACTTGTCCAGACAACCTGTGTTTATTGGTCCCTGTGGGGGGAAAAGGAAAAAGGAGGGGAAAGGTCGTTAGACATGGTGTGAAAGAGGACCTTGGGGAAAGGGAGCAAGCTGGGCTTCTCTTGGTGCTGCTAGAAATGAGCCCACTCCTTTTGTTCCTGCTGCCAAGTTATTTGGCATCCGTTTCTTCTCTCTCCTTGCTTCTACTAAATTCCCTTGGGGCAGAATGATAGAACAGCCAATTAGGGGGACACTGAAGGAAGAAGGGGCTCTGGTGACAGCTTCTTCACTGTTCACAGAGAAATAATCACCTCCCTGGAAGTGGTGGTGATTTCCCCACTCCTTTCTTCCCCTTCCTGTCCTCCCCATCCCTGCCCCCTCAATCAAGCTCCTTGGCCTGCAGCTAGTGAGTTTGGGGGACCAGATCAGCACGAATAAGCTCTCACCCAGATGGTTGGAATTAATATGCAGGTAAACCCAGTCTTGCTCTGGGATTAGCTAGCTCTGGTCCCCCAGTCCTACCTATACAGGAGTTTCTCAAGGCGTGTGCGTGGACTACCTGCATCAGGTTCACCTGGGAGCTTGTTATAAAAGGCAGATTCCTGGGGACCTCCCATACTCTGAGGGTGATGCTGGGAAATCAGCATTTTTCACTCCTCTGGTATTTCTTGACTATACTATAGTTTGAAAATCACTGCTTCGCAACTTGCAAAGTGCTCTTACATAGATTACCAGGCTCAAACCCCAAACTCTCCAGAGGTTTATTTACTTTATGTCCTTTTCTGTGCTGTTGCTCTTTTCCTTTCCATCTGATCTAACGCCTCAAACTCAGTAGCTCCTCTGTTAAGAAGACCTGATAAACTAGATTTAGCTGCTCTGCCAAAGGTGACAATGAAAGGAGACTAAAACAAGCTTAGAAAAACATGTAAGACAGGAAGTCAGATGAGTCCCAGTGGAGGACACAGCATGGAGAGGCAGTCTTACCCTGTTTTTTGCACAATGACTGGAGCAAGACTGAAACACAGATTTGTCACTTGGTCTCAGTTTCCTCATCTGTATAATAGGGGCAAATAAGTTCTTACCTCATAGGGTTATGATAAAGATTAAATGAATTAATACCAATTCAGTACTTAGAACAGCACCTGGCTCAATAATGGCAGCTAGTTAACTAGGGTGGCAGAGAATGACATGTTGAAAAGCTATAATTCAATAAATCCACATAAGCCTCCAGGTTGTAGATCGTAAAATTTAAGTATTAATTGTCATCCTTTGTTGTCTTCAATAAAGACGTAGGAACAAATATTAACAGAACTGAATGTTAAGAAATGTCACAGGACATATTACATCAGGACTTCTCAACTTTAGCACTAGTGACATTTTGAGCCTGGTAAGTCTTTGTTGGTGGCCTGGGGACTGTCCCATGCATTGCAGATTTTTAACCAGCATCCTTGGCCTCTACCAGTAACATCCTTCAAGTTGTGACAACCAGGAATGTCTACACACATTGCCAACTATCCCGAGGTGAGGGGCAAAAATTGCTCCTGGTTGAGAATTGCCTTATATCCAACAGTTTACATTTTCAGAAGTGTCTACAAATATTAAATTCTTTCATTTCCTAACATGCCCTCCCCAAGGTAGGGAGTGCAAATAATCTGTTATTGCTCCCAGTTTACAAATTAGATGATGCTGAGCTTAAGTGGTTTCCCAAGGTCACCTAGTTAGTTCTTAGAATGGTTATGCTCCAAGTTTACATCTCAGTTGGTCGATACACTCCATATCCATGAAGTATGAAAATATTGTCGTATGTCAGTAAAAGTCTTGTAATATCTGATGATCTTTTATACTTTACTTCGGCCAAATATGACTATGCAAGTATTATAAATGTAAAGTCTTGACCTTCACAAGGTTGACTGCGATTATCTTTCTAGAAGGAACGTGGTTCTTTGTTCTTTCATTGGACATTTGCTGAACATCTACCAGGTACTGGCTATTGTGCTACCACTGCAGAGTATAAGGTAATGAGGATGGAGGACCACCCCTTAGAGAGCTTACAAGCGAGTTGAGGATAAGTCACAAACACTCATGATGATAATGCAGACGGAGGTGGGAGGGTGTGAACTGAAAGCTGAGGGGGATAAGTGCAATGACAGGAGATATGTAAGGTACGCTGGGGAAAGGAAATAAATCAACTGTTACGGGCAGGGGAGGGGAGACTGTTTTCATATAAAACTTCCCATCGGAAACGAAGTTTAGATTTAGTGTGAGGTAGCATAAGTAGAAGTAAAAAATAATAAGACCTTCCTGTGTGCCAGGCACTGTACTGGGTGTTTTATACATGTTCATTTATTTAATCCTTATAACATCCATGTGAGATACACACTGTCATCCCTGCTCTAGTGAAGAGAAAACTGAGGTACAGAGAATAATTTGCCCAAGGTCATACCACTAACAAAGTATCAGAGCTACAATGCAGATTGGGCAATTTGGCTGCAGAATCTCTACAATTTCCACTCAAGCAAGGTAAACAAGACAGGTAAACCATGCAGATGTGAAATAGCTCCAAGTTAGGGAAACTGCAAAAGTCTGAATTTGATGGAATAGTCTACGTGAGAAGAGAAGTGGCAGGATATAAAGCTAGATAGACAAGAAGGAACAAGATCATAAAGAGAATCTGAAGGGGGCTGAATTTTAGTCTGTGGGCGTTGGGGAGGCCCTGGAAGGAGAGAAACCCAGTCAGATTGTGTTTTAACACAACCAGTCTGGCCTAAATCAAAAAAGAGAAAGACCAGAAAAGAGGAATACTCTAATTTCATATGAAATTAAAACCTCCAATATTTATTACCATTTTTTTTTCTTTTTGCCCTAAAGATAATAAGAACAAATCTTAAATAGCAGAAAAGATACAGCTGTTCTAGCCTAAATGCAAAATCCTTTAATACTGTATTCTGGATGATATATATGTGTGTTTATTTAAGTTGTGGATTTAATTGGATTTAAATAAGAATCTGAGCACAATCAAGCAGAAGGCCTGGCATGAATAGGAGAGAGTAGCAGGAGGTCAGAGATGACACATCTTGTCTGTTCCTATTGAAAGCAGATTCAAGCCTTCCCCACCTGCATCTTCTTTGCATTCCAGTAAAAAAAAAAAATAGCTGTTCCTTATATTACTAAGCAACAAATATGCACTTGGAAAGTCTACATTCAACCAGCCCCAGCCCACCCCCATCCCAACCCAACCCTACCCCCACCCGTAAGAGGTCAAGCAAATGCTGTAGTTTGGATTTATTTATTTTGTTATCTACATCAAGCCTGATAAGAAAGCTTTGTTCTACTTTTGGCCCTCACAAAGAGCTGCTTCATTCTCTTAATATAACTGTAAAGCTGAAATATGGTTGGGACTCTTGCCATCATTTTACAGGTTTAGATTGGCAGGCACACTTGCAGAGCTTGATTCTTTTCCTTCTAATTAATATTGTCTGCCTGCTCTTTGAGGAAGCTCTTAGTAGGTGAAGTGTGGCCCAGGCATTCTGGTCTGGTGATCTGAGTATAAAGGCTTCATATGCTCATGGTTAGCTAGGTCTCTTTCAATCTTGGAAGTAAATTATGTTTTTTGAAAAATCATAAAAATAGAAGTCTTAATTAAAATATTAGCTTCTAAATTCTGTTATATAAAAAGAATCCAATTATTTTCAAAAAAAAAAAAAAGAAAGAA
Source organism: Rhinolophus sinicus (assembly GCF_036562045.2). Lineage (NCBI taxonomy): Eukaryota > Metazoa > Chordata > Mammalia > Chiroptera > Rhinolophidae > Rhinolophus > Rhinolophus sinicus. The sequence goes on along the minus strand of NC_133753.1, from coordinate 146,138,360 downwards.
AATGAACTGTACATGGTGACAGTGAAGTGAAGGAACGCACTCAGAAATGAAGACTTAAGAAAAATGAAGTTGTCCTCTGAGAAGTAAACTAGTAAGTATATTGTTGCTCAGGTGAACGATGCAAAAAAAAATCACCTTAAGAATCACAGTGTCCGATGGGTGAGCAAGATGAGACTTCCGTCTGGTTGAAGGTATTCATATATCTAAAGAAATAGTGGGTTAATTAATCTGTTGACAGTGGAGCATAATCATGGCGGTCACTGGGGCCATTAGGTTTTGTCCACCAGGAAGTGTTATGTGTTTGGTCTCATCCAATACATAGTGCATTATAGGGAAGGCTGCACCCACTTATCACAACCTGCTGCCTGTAAACATTTGAATCATACAGTTAACTCCTTTGTTCTGATTCCATGCCTACCCAGCAACTTCCTGATTATAATTTGGCTTTCTGTATAATTCATCCACGTGGGAGATACAAGTGTTTGGCTGCCTTGGCCATTGTTCCTTCTCATTGAAAATCAACAAATGTTGTCCCGTGTTTGGGACTTGAGCCTCCTAGGGCTTTGGCTGCATGAATGAGCCTCCTCTGATTGTCAGGGTTTGACAAAATCGGGTGTCTCGATGCACCAGGCTGATGGCAAGAAGAGAGTTCACTCAAGTAGTGACTCTTTGTGCCACCAGCAGTTTTCCATGGCAACACCTTGACTGCCACACAAGGCTTTTTAGGAGATTTCCACCCTCTAGGCTTCAGTGCCTTTCCCTGATCTGCCCATCTAAGTAGTTAGCAAAGCCATGGAACTCTCTGCTATCGCCACTCCTCCTCCTTGGTTTCCAGGATTTGTGTGTTCACTTCTCTTTTCAGACTAGCAGGTCCCAAAAGCCAGTGTGGACACTGGCTGCATCAGAGTGACCAGTCTGTGAAGAGTAAATGTAGGACTGCCAGGGCCCACCCTACACCACCTTATCAGAATGTGCTGGGCTCACATCCAAGATCTGCTTCATGAGCGCGCTCCCTGGGTAATTCTGATAAGCAGCCACATTTCAGAACCACTATCTAGATGAGTGCTTCTGAAACACGGTTACAGAATAGAATTATTCTCAGAAAATATCACTGCCTCAGCTTTACCTTAAACTGCTGGAGGTGGAGTGTAAGCAAAGTCATTTAAAAAACTCTCTAGGTAGGTCTAATGTACTGTGAAGGTGAGACCCGTTGGTTCAGACCTGTGATTCTCAAAATGTGGTACCAAGACCAGCAGCAATAGCAGCACACTGGGAATTTATCAGAAATCTAGATTCTCAGATCCTGACCTAGACTCTCTAAATCAGAAACCCCGGGGACGTGCCAGCAATCTGTGATTTAAAAAGGTGATTCTGACGCTCCATTGGCTTAAACTATTTCCCAAAGCCTCTAATTAATTTTCTGTGACCAGTCTTTCTGTTCCTCAACCCATCCTCCACAATAAGAATGTTTCCATCTTGCCACCCTTTGCTCCAGACTGCCCACCGATACCCTTAGTCTGGCATTCATAGCATTTTCCAGTCCATCCCTTCAGTCCAGGCTTATGTTTCTCAGTAGACTAAATCAGACTGCTCGCTGATTCCCAGACAGTGGGATTTCCCATTTTGCTAATGCTGCTCCTTTTGCAAAAATTTTGGAAAACAGGGACCATGTTCTAAACTGTCATAATCCCTAACATACCATTGTTCACAGACTTGCAAGTCAACACAGATTTGCAGAGCAAGTGAGTCATTTTGTGGTAATCTTTAATCTCTTCTACTTAATCTAACAAGTTCTCTATTCAACCTGGAGAACAACTCACCTAAACCCTTTTTTGTTTGTTTGTTTTTCAGCCTTAAAGCCCATCAGGGCTTGTGCAGTATTCTCAGTTCCCACACTAAACCATACCAACAGTTCAGCATCCAGAACCCCATAGGGTTGGGTGGCAGGAAGGAGGCAAGGTGGGGCTCCTGGGGTATGATGATGTTTTATTTCTAGATGTGGATGCTGGTTACACACATGCCCTCTGTGAGAATTCACTGAGGTAAACACGGATAATTTATGCATTTTTTCTGCCTGTATGTTTTACCTCAATAATGTTATAAAAACTCTTTTTAAGCAGTTTTTTCTCTAGCTTTTCACATTTTAATTTGACTAGAATTTATCGAGCATTGACGATGTGCTAGAGACAGGGATGGATGTTTTCATAGTTTGTTATTTCAGTTTTGCTTTCATAACTCTGGAGTAGGAATTGTCATTATTGCTTTTTACTCATGAGGAAACTGAGACTCGGAGAAATTAAGTGCCCTCCCAAGTTCGCACAGGTGGTGGGTGTCAGGGTAGGGACTGGAGTCCAGCTATTGTGTTACCAAGTTCAGTGGGCTCCTCACTCTTCCTCTATGATGTTTCAAGAGATAACTTTAACTGGAATGTATTAATGAAAAATAAAATAGCAATAATTTTGTTTCTCATTATTAGTCCTCAAAGAGAAAGCATTGAGTTGCCATTTTAGTTTTCATTCCAAACGTTTTCTTTTCCTTTGTCTCTTTCTAAGAGGAAAACTATCAGTAGTGTAAGGCAGGTTCAAAACACTGAATAATGGATGGGGTAGTTTGAAAGTGTTCTTTGGAACTGGAGGCCCCCTTAGTGCCAGGAGTTGCTGCATTGCTGTACATGGTTGCAGGGGAGCGGGCAGGGTGACATGAAGAGCATTTGGGGACTTGAAGCCGTGGCTACTTACTGACTGCTACAGAGTATTTCAATATCCTCACTCGTGGTTATAGTCAGCGCTGCAGCACTCCCACAGAGTGTCAGCTCTGGGCGTAGCTGCGTCTAAAATACAATGTAGTTCTGCCCTGTGTGTACACCTTGAACGAAGAGAGAGGGATACCTTTTCTCAAAAGAAGAGTCTTCACTTTATGACTGGGCATCGTAACCATAACATACAATTTGTTTAGCATTCACACTGATTTTTCTTTACTAATTTCTACAGGCCTCTGAATCTTTGTTCTTAGAACAGTTGCATGATTAGCTGTCAAACAGAGAGACGAGAATAACCTCACAGTAAGTGTGGAAAAGAACCTTTCTACTCAGGAGAAAAGAAAAAGGAGATAAAAGAAAAGTGGTATAGAGTAGAAAAGCTTTTAAGCAACACCTATTCCATTGAATATTCTCCTGTTCTCCATGGCATTAACCAATTTTATTCATTTGGTGCTGCTGTGACATACAGCTTTAATAACAGAATAAATACTGACTATGAAATAAAATAAGATTGTTTAGGGCTAAGTAGTAGAAGAGAAACTGTCAGGCCTGAGGACAATCAGCTTTGTTCCCAGTTGCAAGAGGGTTTGCAAGGGAATCAGGGAAAGTGTTCGAAATCTCTGCAATCTCAAAACTGCCAGACAGGACAGTGACTTTAGCTGAGTCACAAGATGAGAGGAAAGTGGCTTGTCCTAGATGAAAGCCATGTGTGTCTACTGATTTTCCTATATCCTTCAAGCACCAATTAGAAATTAGAATAAAAATCGCAATAATTAAATAAGTAGTTCTCCAGAAGTAACAGAACATATAGTTGTTTACCCAACAGCAATTCTCCGTCTTTCTAAGAAAACCCTGAATTTTGTTTTAATGTGTACCTGACCCCCTACTCCAGAGGGCATCCTGAGTGTTAGCTAGTCCTGTCCAATAGAAATACAGAGCCATGTGTAATTTTACATTTTCTAGTAGTCACATTTTTTAAAGTTAGAAAGAGGTAAAATTAATTTTAATATATTTTATTTAGTTCACTATATCTAAAATATTGTTTATTGTATAATTGATATAGAAATTATTCACTATATATATAGATAGATAGGTAGATCTATCTATCTATCTATCTATCTATCTATCTATCTATCTATCTATCTATCTATTTTTTTCATATTGAGTCTTTAAAATCCAGTTTATCGTTTTCATTCACAGCACATGTCATCTTGGACTAGCCACATTTCCAGTGCTCAATAGCCACATGTGGCTACTTGGCACCACATTTCTCATTGAAGGTCTAAAAAGACCACACTCCCCTGGCAACTGTCATTGCTCTGGTGCCTAAGAAGGCCCAGCAGGGCTGACTGCAAAGCCCGTGCCTGTGGGCAGGACTTCTCTCTTTCTCTGTCCTGCTGGACAAAATGAGAAAGACTACAGGCCTGAATACCACTGTCAGCATTCTTGGGACTACTAGGCAAACCAGGCTTTGGATGAAGCTGGCATTGAATTCAGCAGACAGGAGAGAAAGTATGAACGCAGAGCTTTGGTGACATGATTGGGCTGCTGATCACACTTGACGTTTGCCCTGCCTCTGGACTTTCCATTTAATGAGACGCTATGTGTCCTAACTGTTAAGCTGGCTGGTGTTACTTGCAGCCTAAAGAGTCTTAATTATATACAATCTGAACCTGATATGTGGTCATTCTTTGGCTGATTAGTGTACTGCCCCTCCAGGTTATGAAGAGTAGAGGAAGAATGAACCTGCATGGAGTTGGAGGGAAAAAAAACAAACAAAAAAACCATATGGAAAGCACTTGAATTCACTGCATTAAGTGTACTGTTTAAAACGTACAATGTAACAGCCCTATGTATAAGTCAGAATCATCTGCAAAGCCCGCATGTTCACTTTGTGTTCCAGAGTGAGGCGTCGAATTCTGAGTGAACAAAGCCTCAGGACAAAAAAACAAACACAAAAAACTCAACCTCAACCTTATCCCAGATTTACATGAACAGCTATCTCTAAAAAAATCTATGTGAACCTCAAAGTTATGAGGATGAGGGAAAGCTGTTCAATAAAACTAAAGCCAGCAGTTCTCAATGAGATACCTTTAGAAGTGTGGTTCTGTTTTAAGTTTCCCACGTAGTGCTAATTAGAACATACATTTCAATTAGATTTAGATTGCACTTCATGAAGTAAATGATTAAATGACCTAGCACATTTTGATGTTTTCAAATGCCCAAACTCCTAGCTTAGGAGGACAAGGAGTCTTTAATGATAATTTATTCCCCTCCTGTCCCCATTCTTGCTAGATAGCTAGGAGCCCTACATACTTACTGGGCTCTGGGGACCCAGCTCTGGCGTTTTCAGAGAAGGATACCAATTAGCCAGTTTGGTTTCATAAAGAAGCAGGATTGCCCTGAGGTGAAAAACTCTGCTTCAGAGGGTACACCTTTGAACTTTAACTGTCTTTATTGCTAATCATTAGAAGTCAGCAAAGAATTTGGCCTCTCCCTCAGTATTTCATTATTGCCACTTTTCAGTCTAAAAATACATACTTTCTCTTATTATGAAGATGAAAATTAAGACAGCAAATTTACCGTATATATAACAGCAAATGACCACTTTTTATTAGTTTTAATAGCTTGTCTACTGCTTCCAAAAATTGCCTTAGGTCACCTAACGTTGACTGGCCCTAGGGATAAACATCTAAAGATTTTGCATAAGGTCCTTAATGGGTATTTTCAGGACAGCATAATTGCCTGGGGCTTGATAAAAATGAAAAGCAGTAGCCTCAAGATTACTGAATAATGTATGGTTGCATGTTTGACCCACATGTAGACATAAAAAAGAACAAAAAGTCAGTCACCCTCCTAATCACAATTTTATTTTTTTCTTCATTCATTTAATTACATTAACAATTTTTTGAGAATCTTTAGATACCAAGCACTGTACTAGGCACCTGGGATCTTATCATGAGTAAGGCAGAAAAGTTCTACCCATTCAAATACTCACAGTCCGGAGTGGCAGGGTGGATGGGGCTGGTGGGGAGGTGCATGGAGAGTGGTGAATCGGCAGGTCATTAATTCTCAGAAAGTGCTGCTTCTGTGTACCTGAGCAGCCCATAGCTTTGTCTATTGTCTTAAAAGAGGTTCATTTTTCTCAACATCAGAGGTCTTTACAGTCTACATGTCTTCTGAATTTCACAGTACGTACCCACCTTTCTAGCTACATAGCGAATTCAGTGACTTCATATTGCCTGGCAGAAGATAAGAATAAACTTTTCCTTTGCTTAGAAGAAAGGAACCATTTCTGAGTTTGCAAATGTTGGCATTTAGTCATAAAACCATTCATAGAGTAGTATATCCTAGTCTTGGGGCAGCTTAGACTCCAGAGCCAGACTTCCTGGGTTTGAAATCCAAGCACTATTACCAAATGTGTGATACTGGCAAATGCTAAACATCTCTGTTCCTCAGTTCCTTCATAAGGAAAATGATAACTTCATAGGATATATATGGATGTGTGTATGAATGTATGTGTGTAAGTTTATAGAGTTATTCATATATTTAATGGTACCTAGAATATGTTGTTAATAGTAGTATGTCTCAACACAAATGGAATTGCACGTTACTTGGTGATTACATTTGAAAATCAGTAAGTAAAGTGAGATTCAAATATAATCAAATTTCCCTTGAAAATCCTTAAGAAGTTACCTTTTGGGAGACTCACAGCCCATCTCTAAATATGTCTTGCACTGTCAATTTGTCAAGTACTGGAACAGATTACTGTTTCTGTTTGAGCATCAAATAGTATAACAAGTTTACATGTAGATACCACGTCATATCAAAAGTCCGTGTTTTTAAACATTAGCCTCATGCCAAAAGGTACTCAGGAACTGATCTAGGGAAGAGCAGACCCATTTTTCATCCCATGGTCGTTTAGTAAAAGAGCAGCCAAGAATTGTAACACAATTTAATTTATTGGTTTCCTTCTTTTCACCAACTCCGCTTTGTCTCTTTGCCAAGAGAGGATAATTGAGTTCACAAAAATTAAATGTGAAGCAGTCACTCTTTACCAACATCTTGAGGTACAAAGCTTGTTAATTATTGTTTGGGAAAAGTAAGACAAGTTGTGTCACATAAGACATAATGATGCTTCTCTTCTGAGATAAGTATTCTGTTAGTATTCATCATGAATGTCATTTCAAATGATAGCAATATGAAAACATTTTGTACTTCCTAGAGTGTTCCTATAATTGGAATACTCTTTTTGCCTTCAAAGCTCACGCCTTGATCCAAACCCACCATCATTTCTTGCCCTGATTATGGCAACAGCCTCCCACCTGGTCTCTCCGCTTCTACCTTTACCCTCTAGAGAAAACACACCCTGCAATGAGTCCCCGTTTGATTCACAGTAAAAGCCAAAAGTCTTTTATTTATTTTTTAAAAGTGTGTTGAGGATGGCCCATTGAACCATTTACATTTTCAATAATGATTGATATTTTGTACTGGCACTTTATTATTTGTTTTGTTTGCTGTTATTATATTTTTTCAGTTAAATAATTTCCATTTGGCGTGTTTTATAACTTCTGTGTTTTGGCTGAGATTTTCTAATTTTTCATCTGTTTCAAGACAATTTGTAATTGTTGCATATTTTTGATGTCAGTTTCTTTAAAATCCTTGTCAGATAATTCCAACATCTGTTCATCTTGGTATCAGCATCAGTTAATTGTCTTTTTTCATTCAAGTTGTGGTTTTCATGGTTCATGGTGATTTTTGAGTGTCCTGGACATCTTGGCTATTATGTTAGTAGACTCTGGGTCCTATTTACAGTTTTAATTTTAGCAGTCAGTCACCCTGTTTAGTTTTAGCATCCAGGTCCAGGTCTACTTTCACGGGTTGAGGTTTCAATGGCAATCTAATTTTCAGAGGCTTTGCAGTGTTATTTTGATCTGCTTCGTTTCTCTTGTGCCACTTGATCTCCTACTGGTCCCTACATCTGCTGCTTGAGGGGCCGATGGAGCTAACCCAGGAGGGTCTGCCTGGTGCCTCCAGGCAGGGAAGACGTCTTTGGCAGGTATGTTTCCTGGGCCAGGCACTTGCTGTGGTAGGCTGTCCCTTGCTGGTGTCTGTGGCTTGGAAAGGAGAGTCTCAAGCCCTGCAAGGAAGGACAGTGGTCCCTGAGCTGGGGCCGTTTTCAGTGGCGTGATCCCTCTTGCTGACACACCCAGCCATGGGGTGTCTCTGGGTGGGTGAAGGGAGTCTCAGAGGCAAAAAAGCTACCTACGCTGGGACTACTTGTGACATATAGTTGTGTCCCCAGGCAACAAGGTGTCTGTGGGTGAGGGAGGAGATTCTCAGGTCTGGTAGGGAAGGAGAACGCATCCCTGGCCACTTATTCTCAGGGAGACTTCTGGTCCATCCTCCTTGCTGGTTAGGCCAGGCTCACCTGTTGCTGGTGGTGAGACTCCTGTTCGATCTGGGGGAGAAATGAGACTACCTGGATGCTTTGTGTTGTTAGATTGGGGTATGGAAAATGCTGGGCCTGGGCTACTTGCTTCTTTGGGGGGCAGGGTTGTAAGATGCCCTGCTGCTATGTTGCTCCTTTAGTCCTGAGATCTCAGACCAAATTGCCTTCCTCTTCCCACCTTTCAGACTACTTCTTGGATTGTCATTTGCCTTATTTCTAGGGTTTATATTTGTCCTTAGTGGGGCTGAGATGGGGAAGTCCAGTCTGTGGCATTTTGTCCATACTGGAAATCCAGTCTTTTTAGTGGTGTACAGGCCTTGAGTGATGTGTCCCCATGAATTGTCTGCTCTCCTGTCCTCTTACTCTGCTTCTTGTTCACTGTCGTCCAGCCCCACCGTCTTCTCTTCTGTCCCCATACATGTGAGTCACACTCCCACATTACGGTCGTCATACTTATTATTCCTTCTTCTTAGAACTTTCTCTGTCCAGATATTTGCGTGGCTAACTCTCTAGCTTCCTTCATTTCTTTGCTCAGATATCATCTTCTCTGCCTATTGTCCACCCCTCTGTACTGTCCACCACTCAATTCTTTAACATCTCAGAGATAAAAGGTGCCATTGTTTTGTTACTATGGTAAGAGAGAACTATGCATTTCACACACACTCTCTCCAAACAGAGCAGAGAGCAGACTGTTAGGTTAACCTTTTGGGGAACATGAAGTTCAAAGATTGGCAGAATTTCAGAGGCAGGAATTTCATCACTAGAACTAGGATGACTCCAGGAGACTGGTGTTGATGGATGGGTTGATGCTCAGAAGTGTGTTTTCTGGGGGAATGTGTTCCTTCCTGATTGACAGACTTTTAGAAATAAGGGATTGATGCTGATTGGTTGGCTGGTTAAAAAATAATAATAATAATAAAATAAAATAAAATAAAATAAAATAAAATAAAAAACAACAAAAAAACATGTTTAGTGAGGTGAGTTGTCCTGACTCATTGAAAACTGTCTTGTTCCTCGAGCTGTAGAATAACCAGTCTTTTCCTAGCAGTGTGGAACTTTTTTTCTCATCCGAAACTCTCAGTCTCCCTTATCCTGCTATATCTTTTCCCCCTATTATACTGATCATCTTCTAATATAATAGATGTTTACTTATTATGCTTAGTATTTATTGTCTGTCTTCCCTTGCTAATATATATAAGCTCCACAAGTCAGGCATTATGTTTTGTTTTGTGATGTATCCCACTTTTATATAACACTTCCTCACACATAGTGTGTACACAAGAAGTAGTTGAATTATTGAGCGTTTGAACAGTACTCACTCCGTGCAAGGGTAGAAAAGGCCACTTAGGTTTATTTCTATACGTTTTTAATTCCTGGACAGTCCTGCCCCACCTGCAAATATGTCTTTTACTGTGATGCCCCACTGATATGATATTTTAGTCCACATTTTTTATTATCATGGGTATATCCTTTTTTAGTTTGAATAGCATTTGAGGGTGGATCCAGAATTTGGGCCTCTCTTCAAGAAAAAAATACAAAATTACAAATACAAAAAGGTGCTTGGAAAGAGCCCATGCAGGTCGTGTCCTGACTCTTCAGCGTCATTCACTCCTGCTCTCATAGTGGAATCCAAGACACCACTCCTTTTCCTTATCACTGTTGAAGGGATTTCAGACACTTGCAAACAGGAGAAGGCTGATGACTTCCTAACATAAGCTTTGACTGTGTAAACTTAATACAAATTAAAGAGATTTACCTGAAGCATTTAAGGTTAATTACAAGGAAGCACAATATAGATTATGCATGTCATTAGTTTGGCAGATTAATTTTGGCTGCCACAGGAACTAGCACTCGATTCTACACTGGGCCAAGGAGTTTCTTTAGCTTCTGATATGCAACCTAAGCCTTCCAATTTTTTTGTGAAATCAAAGGAAAGCTGGCACAGACCCACTGTGTTTGAGGCAAATAGCAATCTGAGGGAAAAGAGAGGCTGAAGACATTAACAAAGTAGCCACAGCCTCAGTTGAGGTTCCATTTATCTCTCGTCAACACCCCAGTGTCTATCCAATCACGTGGTGCTTTGTTTAATTACTTGTTCGATGTAAGTTTTCCCAACTAGGTTGTGAGCTTCCAACTCTTTCCTTCTCTCTCCCAGCGTTGGCAATGCTCCTGGCACATGAATGTGTTCAGTTAATTGTTGTGTGGATTTGTTTTATGAATGAATACATGAATTGAAGAAAACTTGGCTCTCTTTATAATCACTCACTTGGCAGAGCACCCCCCTTCTTTTCTTTATTTCACTTATTCCTACGTCAAGAATTCCTTCTGCTTCTTATGCCCAAGGCCAGAAGGGCTAAATCCCTTTATGGGAAATCCCCTAATAGCAGCGGCCTTAATCAGAACCAATTTAAACATCAAGACATCTAGTCTGTATTTTGTCCTATGTATCACCTTCATTGTCTTTGTAATTTATTAATAATAAGTGCAGAGCAAGAGAAATGATAAACCACAAAAGTTACAATGCCCACTCTACCTAACTTGAGCATACATTTGGCCAAGTAACTATAAAACACTTGATATTTTCACAGGGAAATTGGCGACTTGTGGTGTTTGAAGTTAATGCTTTTGTTTATTTGACATGTTTTCCATAGTCATGTTGCCAGTAATTTTAGAAGTCCCGGAGTAAGAAATTGTTCTCCTCCCCGACTTCAATAATTCTGTCATCCAAAGGTCTGAGAGCTGTACCACTTGCTTTTGCTTGTTTGGCTAGAGAAGAAGTTTTATGAAATGTCTTTTCTATTTTCAGAATGTATATTTAACACTAGACACTTTGCTGGTAATTATGCCGACACTTAAGCTGTTATTTCTTTTAAAGGAATTACTTGATTGCATGTGCCTTTTAAATGTAACGTCTTAAAAACTTGAGTTCAAAGGACCATTCCCCTTTCACCAAATTTCAGGGGCTTTAGGATGTTGTGAATTCATGGCCCTTTCTATTCGTAGGAATTCTGGCCCAGGACAAGTTTCTTCTTCAACACTTCCTGTCCTCAGTGTCATCTCTCCTCAGTGTCCTTCGGGTGCCTAGCTTATTTCCTGTCATGGACCTTCCCTGAGCTCACCTAAGCATACGTATGATTCATCTCTGGGAGGAAGCTGATGAGGATTAATCATCCATAAATGTGATTACAGGTGATAATGAACTCTTCTCAGTAAAGATGTTGCAGCTTATCAGGAGACGTAAAATATTCTTACTTTGCAGATACAGCATTTTAATAACCACACATGATTTCTCTCAATACTCACAACAACCTTGTGAAGGAGAAGATGTGACTAGAAATATGATCCTGATTTTGTAGACGACAACATTATGGTTCTAAAATGCTAAATAATTTGCTAATAGTGATACAATAAGTAGCAAAGTCTGAACTAGGCTGAATCAAGATACTCTTGCATCTTTTCACTACCAGGTTACTGGCATTTGGGGTGGTCAGGTGATAAAATTGTAAGCAAAGTGGCCAGCCAATAAGAGGGATTAAGGGGGCACACAATCTCTTAATAATCCTTCCCTGATCCTTGGAATTCTCTTTTGCTTCTTTGACTGAACATTTAAAATTTAAATTTTGCTCTGACGCTGTTCTCCAATTTCATCTCCTATTATTCCCCCTACCCCTGAATCCAGCACCTGTGCCAACCACACTGAATACTTTGTTTTTTGGGAGTGCCTCACTGCAAGGTGACTCAGCCTTGACATATGCACTTTTTCCTTCCAGCAATGCTTTCCCTTGTCTTCCTGACAAATCTATTTCTCTTTGAGCTTTCTGCTCTAGGATAATCTCTTCTAGAAGGCTTTTTCTGTTTCTCTAGGGAAAATTTAGTTATAATGTACCCCAAGTCTCTCTATTAGAATAGAACTTCTCAAAGTATTAGTGGCGAAGGACCAGCATAGATATAGATTATAGATATAGATATCTATATATAGATATACACACACACACACATATATATATATATATATATATATATATATATGTGTGTGTATATATATACACACACATATATATGTAGATATAACTATAATTCATCATGGACCAATAATTTTGTAAAACACAATACAAGTAAATTCATAGAAAATGAAATATAAAGATATAAAATACAATCCCAATTTTTGATCATTAGAGTCAATATACGAGGTCTGAGAAGTTAGCGAACGTGGTGCAATGATGTAGCTAATCTTTTGTGATATCAGGGATTATTCATTATGAATTTGTACCAACTGGATAAACAGTTAACCAAGTTTACTATTTGGAAGTGCTGAAAAGGCTGTGTGAAAAAGTTAGATGACCTGAAGTTTTCGCTAACAATTCATGGCTACAAATTAATATTACAAAATGCATTGTAGAATGTATTACAGAATGTTTTGCAGCCTAAATACTTAATCTCAATAAGTGTTGGAAAAAAGCCAGCAGCAGCTTCAAAACACTAAGGTATAAATCAGGGATGAGCTGTAATGACGATTTCCTCTCTCTCTTTTTTAAGTTCTCTCTTTATCTTCTCCCTCTCCCTGCTTTTCCTCCTTTCCCTCCTCTTCCCTTCCTCCGCCCCCATCACTGGATAACACAAAGCTTCTGGAGCACAAGTGAGATAAACTAAGTACCTGAAAACATGTGTATATCTCTGACAATGTGCTACAGAAAAGTCGTATTCATTGCACGTTAGTTCCTTGTCCCTTTTCTACAGATTATATTTCGGGATAATAAAACCTTCAAAGCTTAATGCAAGGTTAGGTTTAGTGCTTGGGAAACAAGAACTGATTTTGATGGTGTAATTGTTTGAAACATTAAGATTCACTATTCTCTATTTTAGCATCATAATTAATGTTCATTTTCAACATTCAGACACACATACACCACACAAACACACATCAAGAAAGCTCAATTAGAAGATAATGCCTTCTCATTGCTTTTTTTATACACTTAAAAAATGGAGATATAATCCATATACCATAAAATTCACACTCTTAAAGTGTAAAATTCTGAAGCCTTTAGTATATTCACAAGATTGTGCAACCATCACCACCGTCTAATTCTAGAACATTTTATTCATTTCAAAAAGAAACCCTGTACCCATTAGCAGTCACTCCCCATTCTTCTCCTTCTTCAGTCCTGGCCAACCGTCAATCTCCTTTCTTACTCTATGGCTACTTCTGGACATTCATATAAATTGAATTACACAATATGCAGCCTTTTGTGTCTGGCTTCTTTTACAGAGTATAATGTTTTCATCTCATCCATGTTTTAACAGGTATCAGTACTTCATGCCTTTTTAAGGATGAATAATATTCCATTGTATGGATATACTACATTTTGTTTCTCTATTCATCAGTTAATAGACATTTGAGTTGTTTCCCCTTTTTGGCTATTATGAATAATTATGCTCTGACTATTCACGTGCAAGTTTTTGTGTGAACATGTTTTCAATTCTCTTGGGTGTATACATAGGAATGGAATTGCTGGGTAATTCTGTGCTTAATCTTCTGAGGAACTGCCGAACTATTTTCAAAGCTGCTGCACCATTTTATATTCTCACCAGTGTCATATAAATATTGCACTAGACAGAGTTAAATAGGCAAGGAAGACTTTATTCAAGACTATTGCAGTAGGAGAGGAAGGGAGGGAGGGAGGGAGGGAGGGAGGGAGAGAGAGAGAGAGAGAACGAGAACGAGAACTCAACTCTAAACACAACAAGGGCAGCTGAGGACTTATATCCACTTGGCAAAGTGAGGGCGTCAGTGGATAGAAAATCACTAAGAGGAACTTGGTTGGATATCTAGGTGGGTGATTCTTGCTAAACTGTCTTGGCCGGATTCTTGCTGAACTGGTCTCAGCAGTCCGAGGACGGCAGGCCAAGGAGGACACCGACTGGAGAGGAGGCTCTCAGAAGAGCCTGACTCAAGTTTGATCAAGGGGGGAGTCTGTCACCAGCAATGTGTAACGGCTCCAATATCTCCATATCCTCACTAACACTTGCTATTTTCCATCTTTTTTATTATAACACCCTAGTGGGTGTGAAGTAGTATCTCACTGAGGTTTTGATTTGCATTTCCCTGATAACTAGTGATGTTGATTATCTTTCCGTGTGCTGATCGATCACTTGTATGTCTTCTTTGGATAACTGTCTACTCAAAAAATCTGCATATTTTTAATTGGGTTATTTTCCTTTTTACTTTTGAGTTGTAAGAAGTATTCTGGAAAATAGAGCCTTATCAGATACATGATTTGCAAATATTTTTCTCGCATTTTGTAGGTTATCTTTTCATTTTCTTGAGAATGTCCTTTAGAGCACAAACATTCTTTATTTTAATAAAGTCCAATTTATTTTTTTCTTTGGTATCCCTATTTTCCTTTAAAGGTACTTTTCACAATTAATTTACAGAATTATAGGAATGATAATGTCCTCATGTTAATATGCATCAGAATCACCCAGGAGCTTATGAAAAGCCCAGATTCCTGCATCCTGTTCTACGATATTCTGACTCAGCAGATATGCCTCTGGATCCTGTAATCTGCATTTTTCATAAGCAGTTCAGGAGATTCTCATGTATGAGGTCTAGGGACCACATTTCAAGCCACATTCTTTTCTAAGTAGAGAACTTACTTTAGAGACCATCTAGTTTACACTCCTGTTGTGGACTCACCCTTGCTTGACCCCAGTGATTCACACCCTGGTATAGTCCTCTCTCCTGGAATAGATGGAACCTGCTATTCGCTTCTAATCAACAGAACATAGCAAAGATGATGGGATGTCACGCCTGGGAATGTTTTGTTATATAAGACTCCATCTTAGGGAACTGGAGAGAGAGGTTCTCATGCTGGCCATGGAGAAGCAAATAGCCATGGTATGAACTGCCTATGAAGAGGTCTGGAGACTGTGGGCAGCCTCCAGCTGACTGTCAATAAGAAGCAAGAACCCTCAGTCCTACAACCACAAGAAAATGAATTCTTCCAGCAACATGAATAATCTTGGAAGCATATTCTTCCCTATTCAAGCCTCCAACTCAATCCAATATGCTATTTGGAGCCTGATAAGATCCTGAGCAAAGAGGCAGCTGAGCTGTGCCTGGACTTCTGACCCACAGAAACTATGACATGAAAGGTGTTGTTTGAAGCCACTAAATTTGTGGTCCTTGGTTACACAGCAATAGAACATGGATGCACCTCCTAAACCAGTACTTCTCAATCTATTTTAATCTATGCTCCATTTCATAATGTAAACATACACATTTAGCACATCTTTAATGCTATCTAGAATACAAGTAAAAATAAATTAAATACTTTGACAAAATAAAATAAAAGCCATAGTATAAAGGACTGCTTTGGTTTTAAAGTATATACAGCTCGATTTCTAATTTTGATATCTGCCTTAATGTCCAGCTGTATTTCAAAATGCAGCCATAACTCAGAGACATTGTGGGTTCAGTTCCAGACCACCTCAATAAAGAGAGTATCACAATAAAACAAGTCACATAAATTTTTTGATTTCCTAGTGCATATAAAAGTTATGTTTACACTATACTGTAGCCTATTAAATAGCATTACGTCTAGAAAAACAATGTATATACCTTAGTTAAAAAATACTTTATTGCTAAAAAATGCTAACCATCTTTGAGCCTCAGTGAGTCATAGTCTTTTTGCTGATGGAGGATCTTGCTTGCCCTAGAAACATCAAATATCAAATATCACCGTTCACAGATCACTGTAACAAATACAATAATACAAAAGTTTGAAGTATTGTGAGAATTAACAAAATGTAACAGTCACAAACTCAACAAATGTTGGAAAAATGGAGCTAAGAGACTTATTTGTTGCAGTGTTGTCACAAACCTTCAATTTGTAAAAAATGCAATATATGCAAAGTGCAATAAAGTGAAATACAGTAAAACAAGGTATGCCTGTAGATGAAGTGACATGTCCAATGTCACAAAGCTAGCTTGTGGCTGTCACCATCATATGCTGTCTCCATTCTCAACATCGCCTTCAGCTTTATTGAAGAAAGAGACCATACTTACTATTATCAAGATCACAGCATAATTAACCAGCACTCTGTCTGCAGAGCCCAAATTTTTAAGAGTCTTTTGGGAACATTGGTTAAACATACACATTCCCCAGCTTCCAGAACAGGGAACTGGTAATCTGTATGTTAAGTTCCCAGGTAAATCATATGATTAAGCACATTTGGGAGAATAGATGATATGAGGAAAATTTGCTAACTGATTAATTAGCAGATAGGTTGATTGTAGATATTCACCTTCTTAATTGCTAAGATGCACACTTAGCTTCTCTGGGTTTTAGGGAAAGTTTATGCGAAGGACATCTGCTCTGACACACACCAGGAGTTAAGTATGGAAGAAACTAAAAGTAAATGTGCTGAATTTATTATACAGTTGAACTAGTACCTTTTTTTCTTTTTGAAAATAAGACCCATGGGGGATGGAAGCATTAATATTCATGATACATACCCTTAAAATTTATCATTACTAATATTGTTAGTGAACATGTCCACCAGTCCTGAGAGCAAACCAAGCAAAGGAGAACTGGGGGGCTCTCAGAATGGTAAAGGGGATCAAACAGAAGAAACAGAGTGAAAGGAAACACTCACGGCTTCTCAGTTTCTAATAAACTTTAATAATCAGAGTTTGAATCCCCTCTGGATTAACTGAGTGGTCCAAAAGGAAGATTTGAAAAGGCTTTCTTTTTTCTTTCTTTTTTTTTTTTTTTGTCTTTTTAAATGGTTCTTAAACCTTGTGGTTAGCAAATAGGTCTTGCTAATTTTGATAAATTAGTTGCAAATGAATCAGACACATGTGGACTATATGCATTCATAGTTTTAAATAGGGGAAAGGTGCTTGGCAAATACATTTGGTTAATGCCGAAGTCTAAATGTTTCAGGAATAGTCTGTGCTATTTTCAGACAACAAAACATTTTCATTCAGTCAGCAGTCTAACTTCAATGTAGGAATATAATGCTTATATAGCCTCAAACCCAAATTAACAGAAAGTTCATATTGCAAAATATCTAACAATTTTACTAACTCATGAGCACTGACTTAGCTGGTTTCTACTATTCTTAATCACATGTTTAGTCTCCTGAGTCCCCAACCCTGCACAGTACAACCAGAAATAGCACAAAGTAAGTGGTTCAAAGTTCTTATCACTACTTATCTATTTCGACATCTTCCCACTGGTTGGTGGATCTTTAATAATTGCAAATAATAAACAGAATTCTGCATATATTGTCTAATACGTTATTGAAAGAACAATCAACAACACTAAGTTAATATAATGCTGACATATCATATGCAGCTCAAATCATAATTATAATTGTACAGCTGAGGGGACATTATATAAAGAAGAATAGCATTTTATCTGGTGACTGTCAGACTCAGTTTTTCCATTTTAAATTTGTTATATAATGTTATTTTTATATCCCACCTGATCGATTTTTAACATTAGCACATTTTTTCTAATTACCAATTATTTTATCTATATTACACATGCATTTTTAAAAATTGGTAAACTGATGCCAGAATAACCTAGTAATTCTGAATATTTAATCACATGATACAAATACTTCAGAAACCTCAGTTATTTATGTTAAAAAGTAAAGTACAACCCCATTTTATATGGAGATTGGGTTTTAAATGACTATATAAGATACTAATTTTGTGTAGTCAAAACCATCGTTAACTACCCTCACGAGGCCATCGAGGCCAAGATGCATTTTATTTTGTATGACTGCTGTACAGCAGATCTTCAGCACGTTAGAGTTTGTAAATTGCTCAAGTAGATTCAAGGAAGGAACAAAAGAGAGGTATTGTAGAGAGATTCTAACAGCGAGATCCTTCTGCTTCTAACGTAACTGTGGAGACAGCGTAGAGAATATAGTCGATAATATTGTAATAACTATGTATGGTGCCAGCTGGGTACTAGACTTATGGTGGGGGTGATCACTTCGTAAGGTAAACAAATGTCTAATCACTATGTTGTACACCTGAAACCAATATAATATTGTCTGTCAACTGTAATTAAAAATAAATTTTTAAAAATTAAAAAAAAAAAAGGTATCAGTGAAATCCCCATGGGCCAAAAGGGAATGGGTAGGACATTTTAAGTACTCCTCCTTCCTGAAGTCATTCTTTTTTTGCTTTGCCTGTACTGTTTGGCTTTCATAACCCTAACACCTGTTTACAGACATGTTTAGGGTGAACTCGGAGGCGATAGTGAGGTTACATCTTAGAGAGGGTCAGTTCTGAAGACAGAACTTCAGGTCAAGTGCATTTAAATGGGACTCCAGATTTAATTAACTTGGGGGGAGAAAGTCAATGCGAGCAATATAAGTTTTTGTTTCTGTGTTAACCACTTGTAGTGAAAAAGAAGTCCACAGAAATAAAGTATTGCTGGTGGGGTTATAGTTGGTTTTACAAAACAAACAAAAAAGAATTCATTCTAGCAATTAAAGTTGTATAGGGAACATGAATGCAAAGAGAAGCCAGTTCGTAGATCATGAAGAACACTTTTCAAGCTTTCAAGAGCATGCACACTATCTGGAGACCCTGTTCAAATGCACATCAGGGCATGAGATTCTGCACGTCTGAAAAGCAGCCGGCAGATGATGGTGATGCCGGTCCCCAGACCACACAGAAGCAGGGATGTAAATGACTTACATGGAACCAACACCCTGTTATTCCTAACTCACACTGCACTGCTAGTGATGATGAAAGGACGACAGCAATTACAATAAAAAAAATCACCAACAAAACAAGAAATTGATCTCTTATTTTAATATACCACAAGCAGCCCTTACATTCTGTATTTTCAGATTAAGTATTAACTTTCTATTTGCATTATCATATCCAATACTCCACAGAAACCACAAAAAGCATATCTTTAGGAATGAAGACCAGTGTGATGTAGATTAGGGAGTTATGCATTGTGATATTTTTATGTCAATGATGCTAATGGACAAAGACAACAATGAAAACAGCTTGTGAGCATGGAAGGTTTATAAGTTGTTTACAGGAAGAAGCAACTCCTTCACCTATTGAGTTGTTGTTATTGTCTAAGTATTACTTCTATGTTCAGTATGGTTATTTTATGATTATGGACTTGAATGATGCAAAACATAACAAAACAAACTGTTTAATAATATTGCAATAACTATTTATGGTGTAGTTGTGCTTTGGTAAATCCATCAAGACAGCCACTCAGTTTATGAAAAGTACAATAAAACAATCCCATAATCATCAAATTTAGAATTCACCGGCACGTGATTGAATTTACTAACCAGTTCGATCAAAATGGTTCATCTTCCTCATGGTCTTAACACTCTTCTTTTTAAAAGCTTTGCACATGAAGTGAGTCACAAACCCTAAGTAACTTGATGGGAAATTTTCAAAAAGCTTTTGCTGATTCAGTTTTTCTGGAAATGGAATTCTAGAACTACTTTAATGAAGCCTTTAAAATGGGAGATAATTGAATAAATCTGAAAAGAACAAAAAAAGACTCTCAAGAAACAAAGAAAATAATACAAAAAGAAATGAAGGATTTATGTAGAACAGATATTAAATGTACAATGTCATGTAAATTCTAGGGGAGAAAATCTGTTCTGACAACTTACAATGTTAGATTGATTAAAAAATTTTTGGAACATAACCAAGGTCCATGAATGGCATGGGAAATAATTTCAAAGGAAAGGGGGAAAAAAACCCATCTTTCTCTACGTTGAAGTATATTACAGTATAATAACAGACCAAGAGTTTCTGGAAAGTTGCCATGTGTTCAATGGAAGAAGAAATAATATACAACAGTATGTGTAATTATAACAGATACCAGTTCACCTAATGTTTTATTGCCAATGTCAAGTGATTTGAAGTACCCAAGAAATACCAATTCAAATATTTTGAATTTGCTTTTTCCTTTTGTATGCAAAGGAATTGTAAATTGTTTTTGTAACATCTGATTAATGAACTTGAGTTTTCCCTTTTCCACCTTGCCTGCCATAAAAGTAATTTTAAAAAATGAAAGACAATGGCATCCATAACTACTCACTTGGATGCTTTAGAGCCCAAAGCTCAGAGAACACAGATAAGTTTATAAAACTGTATCTGAACTCAGTACCAGGAAAGGCTTACCCTGTTTAGGTAGATTGAAGAGATGTACCTTTTACAGATGTGATCCTCAAACTTCAGGTGAGAAAGAATCACCCAAGGAGCTTGTCAACACACTCCAGAAGTTCTGATTTGGTAGGTTTGGGATGAGACTCAGTAACTTACATGTTAAACCAGAGCCTAAGGTGTTTCTGATTCAGGGGATTCTCAGGACACTTTTTGAGAAAATTTGATCTAGAACTGTGATTGTCAGTAATTGTCAACCTCCACCTTCATCCGCTCCCACCCTCCCCTGGTTGGAGAATCGGTGTCCTTATAGCAGTATGCTGGGACTCTGTATGGGAGGAAAAAAGTTTGAGAACTACTTCTTACAGGGTTACTTCCTTTTTCTTCCTATGTCTTCTCTTCTTACCTTAATATAGAAGGAACAATTAATTATACCCTTCAGTTCAGTTTATGGAACATAATAATCATTGTTGCAAGCTAGGTATCTTCCTTTCCTTTCCTTTCCTTTCCTTTCCTTTCCTTTCCTTTCCTTTCCTTTCCTTTCCTTTCCTTTCCTTTCCTTTCCTTTCCTTTCCTTTCCTTTCCTTTCCTTTCCTTCCATTCATCCATCATTTCTCTCCATTCCATGGTCAATCTCTCTAATGCTTTTATTGTGGATCTTTTTTTTTGCATGCTTTTCTTGTAAAACAAGTGTTGCTGTTTTGTGTGCCTGTATGTAAATTGCTTTGTGTTTTACTCTTTGTCCTTAAGCACATGGTTTTAAGATACATCCATATCACTATGTATATACTCAATGCATTGCTTCTAACAGTTACATTCCTGGTGTGTATCCACCACACTGTCACATTGATAGATGCCCAAGTTGCTCCAACTCTCTGCCACCACATATAATGCTGTGATGGACATCCCTGTACATGTCCTCTTGGACATGGTGAGAGAACCTCTTTGGGATCTATACCAAAAACGGATGTTTGCAGTCTAAGAGAATGTTTTCTCCAGATCACCCAAGACCACTCCAATTGTATTTGCCAGGCAAGGTTTTATTTCCACAGCTTTAAAGAAGAGCATGGTCTAGCTTGGCTGGGGCAGGGATGTTTAGGAATTTATTTATTCGTCTTTTGTATATTTAACAGTTTATTGAATACCTACTATACGCATAGGTATTTGAGATGTAAAGATAAATATCATATCTTTCACCATAGCCATATAAACATATAAGCTATTTTTTTACAGATGGGTAGAATATGTTGTGAGGTCATGGGATTGGTAAGTGACAGAGTTAGGATTTGGGAAAAAAATGTCTATCTAATTCCATATTCCCTAGGGAGAATATTGTCTCTGCAGGAAAAATGTTACATTGCTCTCTTGAGAATGGGAAACGAAGGAAAATAGATGTTTTTTTTTCTTGAAAGTTCACACACTATAGCTCCTGATTTGTCAACGGAAACCATTTTCTTGGCAAGATAAGTTTCCAACCCAAGATCTGGCATGCTTTCGTGTTTTAGAGAGAAGACTGCATACTCTGAGGGCCAAGTCAGTGTTCTGAGTGGAAGTTGAGTATCAAAAGTTTATAAAAGGGAAAGGCTCTCCCCTTCAGGCAGCATCTCTCCCTTTGCTCAGGAGTGTCTGCACTACAAACTCCAGCAGAAGGTGCACAGGGCACAGAGCGGCACCATGAGAATGAAGCAGCCCAAATGCCTCTCACAGGCATGCAATGAACGCATGTGGAAAGGGGAGGGTGAACAGGTAGCCGTCAT
This sequence comes from Rhinolophus sinicus, assembly GCF_036562045.2. Lineage (NCBI taxonomy): Eukaryota > Metazoa > Chordata > Mammalia > Chiroptera > Rhinolophidae > Rhinolophus > Rhinolophus sinicus. The sequence continues at coordinate 146,116,224 of NC_133753.1, read as the reverse complement.
TTCCAGTTTAAGAACTTGTAAATCAGGGGTCTTGGCTTTCTCCAGTTTGATATCTCACAAACATGAAAAGCATTTCAGAGATGTGTTATGACAATGGTTGTTCATTTAATACCAGTTTCGAGTGACACATATAATAGATCCCTCGGTATCTGAGGGAAATTTGTTCAAGGGCCAATTGGGCACAGAAACTATGAGGCTCAAAATCCATGGATGCTCAAGTCTCTTATACAAAAGAGCATAGGACAACACATGCAGTCAGCCCTTCGCTTCCTGAGATTCCCTACTGAGGGTCTAAAATCATGTTTTCTATCCATGGTTGATTGAATCTGTGGGTGTGGAAACTAATTTGTACCTAATATTTTACAAATACTAGTATATATTTGTATTTTATTATTTGATTTTATCTTCCGTTTTATATTTTACTTTTGCTGGTTGCATCAGGAAAGCTCAGGTGTGACGTGGATCATAACAGGGGGGTACTCCGATCTTTCTTTTTGGTGTTTTGATATAAAAAGAACCCAACTGCTTCTCTGCCACTGCAGGCTCTGACATGTCCAGTGCCTCACCAGTGAGGCAGCTGGTGGCTGCAGCTCAGGAGGTGTCTCCAAGGTGTTGGCTTTGCCCTGCTGGCCGCCAGGCTGCTTTGTCATGGCTTCCCCGCGAGGTCACAGGGGGTCATGCCACTAGATGCCTGGGAAGATTCTGAGTGCTCTAGGGACACCTACCCTGTGACCTTGAGTGGGAGAACGGACTTTCCAAAGACAAACACTCGCACCAGTGTTTCAGGCTTGACTAGGGGTGCCCCAGGTGGTGGGGGAAGGCTTCCCAAAGGTACTGGGCCCTTCTGCAGGAGCTGTTACTGGATGTGGATCCCAGGAGGCGCCAGCACTAGTTGTGGGTGGCCAGGACTGTGCTACTGGAAGGGATAGCTGCCATGCTCTTGCTTGTGAGCTAATGGAAACCTCAGTGTGCAATCAATTGTGCATGGTAGGGACTGGAGGTTGCTAGGCCACCCAGCCCGTTTGCAGAGGACACCACTGGAGGCTGCACTGCCACCAAGAAACATGACTATGCTCAGTATTTACCAGACTACCGTGTTTCCCTGAAAATAAGACCGGATCTTATATTAATCTTTGCTCCAAAGGACACATTAGGGCTTATGTTCAGGGGATGTCATCCTGAAAAATCATGCTAGGGCTTCTTTTCTGGTTAGGTCGTATTTTCGGGGAAACACAGTATGTCTTTTCCATTGCCCTTACAGCGTGAAGCCCATGGTTAATGCTCGATGAGCATTTAGATTCCCAAACTCTTAAAATTATTTACTTTCTCCACCCATCTACAAGCGACTGTATCTTGGAAATCATAATTCTAAGTGCCCCAAATCAGTGCCCTTAGTTGAGCACATAGCATACGGCCTTGTGTTATACTTTCAGGTTGTACATATTTTTATGTTCATCTTCCTCATCTCTTTCATGTGGATTATAAACTCTCTGAAAAGACAAATCATATATCACATTTTAATACCCAGGATTTAGAACAATGCTTTCTAGAGGCCCTTGCCAAACAGGGAGAATAATAGTGTAAAAAACAAAAAAAAAAGTATTAAGCACCTACTCAGTGCTACCTAGGTGAGGTTGTTTTCTTGTTAGGCTATTGTACCCAGAGGCACCCAAAGTCTGTCTGCCCTTCCTTGATCATTTTAATTGTGACCACCTGATTAGTATGTTGTCTGATTTTTCCGCTCTATAGTAAAGAAGACTGAGTTTTAAAATCAGAGTTTGTCAGACTGCAAAGCACTGCTGTTGGTTGCCTCCTGTTGACTTTGATCTATCTGCCCTAATGGAGAACCTTGGTAGAGCCATTATTTGCTGACTCTAATTGAAGAGTTTTCTTTCTCATGAGACCAAAGTCTGGGCAAGGGAGGTTACAATCAAAGGATTTCTATAGCTTCTGAATTGTTTTCAAACTTTAACAGTTGGCCTCTCACTATTCAACTAAATAACTCTTAGGGGAAAACAATTCAATCGATTTTCCAAACCTCTTCCCATGCTGGCTCACATTGCTTTTAAGGTATCTTACCTATTCTGTGAAAGAAGTGTCTGCTCTGTCTGCTCAGATCTGAGGTGATTTATTTCCAAGTAGCAGGCAAATTGCTTTGTTCCTAGAAGCAGCTTTGGGAGGAGGGAGCCAGGGGTGGGATGGCCATCAGAAGGGTTTATACACCGTTGGCCCACATCTTTGGGATCCTAGGGACTTAAACAACTTGGTTCTGGGCCACCCCCACAGTGCTAAGGTCACACCGCCAATATCTGCCACTTAATCTTTCCCGGAGGATTTTCCCTGTCCCAGAAGGTAGGTGGGAAGACAGTGTATACTTTGGGCAGGCTTTGCAGGTGGGTCTCTTGGCTCATGTGAAATCTGGATGTAACAGATTTAAGCAAACAACTGATCCTAAAACCAGTTCAATTGGTGTTGAGTCAAAATTTATCCCAGCCCTCAAAGGGAGGGAAGGGAAGCCAAAGTCCTTACCTGTAATTACATTGTTGATATGTCTGAAGTTATTCCCTTTAGTCACTTCAGGTCTGTACAAAGCTCCCGGGAGACAATGATGGGCATTGTTCGTACGCATAGTGCAGGCGGAGCAGTGGGTACAGAAAAGCAAACTTGTGGTCTGTGCATTTCACTGCAGGATACAAATCATGCAACAGAATCTGGCAACCATTATGAGGCTGAAATAAGCACATATAGTCACAGAACAAAGCAACCAAATTATGTGTTTTACATAATAATAATTATAAATGCTTTATAGGCATCATTTTGAACTATCTGCTGCCATGAGTCCAGAGGGCTTCCTTTAGCTACGGGAAACACTGGAAAATGAACAGTGACAGGAAGTTGGTTGGAGAGTGGGCTTGGCCATTAGTTTTCTTTTGTGTGTGAGCAATTGTTTTAAAGTTCAAATGCAACACTCAGTGTATCATTTGTCACCACAAATTACCCCTTGGAAAGTTTACTATGAGTGCCAGCTTCTCTGGGGTACCTTCTGGATTTTACAAGTGGTTCCATCAAACAACGATTATTATTCTTCAAGAAATTATCCAGAGTAGCTTGTTACATGACAGACATGTGGTTTGAGTTTTGTTGTAAATGCAGAACAAAGGGTCTGAGAGTGTTTCTTTTCATTATCTGAGTTGTGTGGCTCTGAGGAAACACGAGATAGTTCATTATTCAAATGAGAATATTTTCTTGCTTTTCATTTTCAGTTTTATTTCTGTATGCCCATGGCATTTCAGCAAGCAAGCTGCCTCCTCTAGAAGCACCATCTGCTTTTTCTTTTCAACTGTGACACCATCTGAGAGAATACCTTCTCACTTGTAGAAATACATGTGGGGTGAGGGGAGTAGTGTTGTTAGTTATATGATTATGTACGACTAAATACATATATAGGTATGTATCTGTGTGTGTGTGTGTGTGTGTGTATTATTGTTTGTTTTAATTCTAGAACATAGATGTGCAATTAAGGAATTTGATCTCAGTACGCCAACTACGCAAAAATCTCCAACCCAACTTTTTCCCGTGTCTCAATTCCCTTCTCAGTGCAATTGGATATAAATTCCATGAGCATAGGGATTTTCATCTCTTTGTTCATTGTTGTATTCCTGACATCTAGAAGAGTGTCTGGTATGTAGTAGGTGCTAAATTAATAGTTGTTGAATGAAGTGGTGTGACTAACAATGCTCCTCCTAAGTAATTTTTGTGTGCTCAGTATGCAACAATCAGTAATTAGTCTTCCTGGCTGTGGATGCTCCATGTCGACCACACTCCAGTGTGGTTGTGATCCCCTTTTGCCCTGCATTAACATACACTGTGCTAGGTGATGGTCCTGGGGTGAGGGTATGTTTTCTTACTAGATGACAGTACCCAGATGCTTCAGGGCCATCCCTATGAGATATCAGGCTGCCCTACCGAATCTCAAGAGTCACCTAAATTATCAACAGTGAGCATCCAGCTTGGTCCCTGGCCTTAGGTCTTTTGCTGAATGAATATATGGAGAGTAGAAGAAATTGGAACCTATCATCTATTGAGACGACTAATACTAAACTGCTACCATAACTCAGGAAATCTGTGAAAAATACCCTCCTGGGTACAAGTTAAAATAGCACAGCAGAACTGGCCATGAAATAACAGCTGTCAGACTGGCCCAATGTCCGGCAACTGGAACTGAATTATCTCATTGCAACAGAGATTTCCGAAAGAGGCAGAGAGCCAGATCAGCTGGTCTTCAGGTTTCCATTGTGGAAAAGATTCATGTTCACATGTTGGATCTTTTCAGCCCACTCACAGAAAATCTGACAGGAACAGGCTCTTTGATTATTCTTGAAGAGATACAAAGAATACAAAGGAAGAGACTGAGATCATCCATGATATATTAAAGTCTAATAGCTAACTGACATGAGAGTTGAAAAGATGCGATACTATTTTTTAGGGGCTGCTCTAATCAGGCATTTTCAATGATTCCCCATTCCCCGTAGAATGGAAGCCAGAATTATAAGCACGGTTTGTAAAAATCTGAGTCACACCTACCTTCTTAGATTGAAGTCTCTTTGCCCACCCACAGCTCCCCTTTACTGGAACCAAGCAGAGGAACAGTTACCATTCACTGAACACCCCACCTTGCTATCCCTACCATGTTGCTTTGATTGGAATGCCCTCATCTGTGGCGATTAAAGTTCTAGTAATGGAGCTGATGAGTTTTTCTGTGGACACATTCAACTTGAGGTACTGAGAATGTAATCAAGGGGAGTGATGCAGTAAGTAGGTGGGGAGATAGCTTTGGAGCTCAACAGAGAGGTCTGGCTGGAGAGTGAGCTTGGAAAATCTTTCACCTGTGGAATGTATGTGGCGGTATGGGGTGAATGAGAGCCTATAAGGTGAAATCAAGAAGAGACAAGGACAGCTGTATGGGATAGGAGGTGGAGGAATTAACGCCTGTGAAGAAGACCATGCGACAATGAACAGAATAGGAAGAAAATTAGGGAAAATGGTATTGTGAATAATTAAGCTAATATCTACTGAATGCCACCTATGCGGGAGAGCTCTTTTTAAACATGGTATATAAGTTAACTAATACAACAACCATATAAAGTAAGTTCTATTATGTCCATTTTTAAGATGGAGACACTGTGGCACGGAGAGGCTGAGTAACTTGCCTAACAGTACCAGCTGGAGGGTAGTGGGATTAGGATTAAGCTCATCTGATTCCAGACTCAGTACCTTTGTCTTTGTTATAGTATCTCTCCAGATTAAAAAGAGAGTAAAGATGGAGAGAGTGGCTTACATTTTCACAATGTCACATGCTCCAAAACAGTCAATTAAGATCATGAATGGAAACAGCTTGAGCTACCATTGGATAATTCAGAAGATACTGAATTAGTGAAGTCATTTTAGTGAACCTGAGGCAGGAGAAGTTTGAAGCAAATGAGCTCAGGGTATCATCACCTATATTTCATCTACTTGTTTATTTACCACAAGGTCTGCCTAGTTCCAGGGCACTTAGATATGTCTTCAAACGATAGTCATTCTCTGAATGTTGCAAGAATAAAATTGATCATGAGACTTCATTCTACCTATTGTTTTCAATTCTCTATTTCACTTTAGTTGTGAAGAAATAGCCGACATGAAGATAAAAAGCTATATAGCCTGAGTAACAAGCAGGGCCAGTTTTTTGTTTGTGTATGTGGGCGATAGTGGCAGAGGCAAGCTCTAAAACTTTTAGAGATGGGAAAATCTTAAACAAAAAGATTAAGTAACTTGCTATGGCGGAGAGGGAGCAATTGCCTAGTTTTCTTACCGAAACTAAAAAGTCAATTCAGCATTTAATGCTAGATTTTTATTCCTTCTTGACGATTGTGATGGGAAAGAGAAGGCTTAGAGGATGAGTAAGAAGAGAGCTCGTCCCTGCATTCAGAAATTCTCTTGGTTTCTCTTAGGCTCAGGAAATTAAGGAGACTCTGTTTCCTGCCCTAGTTCAACACGGTGAAGGGTTTTCCTGGCCTCTTTGGCCACCACAATGGCCACTGGCCCGAAACATGACAGACAGGGCCTTCTCTGGTGTTGAGACCCATTTGAATGGAAGGAGATTTCCTTATTTGAGACTTCCTCAGTAATTCATGCTGGACATAAGTTCTTCTCATTAGAGCACAAATTTAAAAGTCACCAACTCATCACAAGTAGTTATTGTTTTATTTTACGTGTTTAAAAATGTATGTAATTCACAGGATGATAATTATCTGTGTCTTTTTAGTCATACAGTTCAAATGCCCCCTACTAATTTTAAACAACATCTGGATTTTAGAAAATCATTTAAAAGAGCAAAATTCAAAAGCAAACAGCATCAAAACCCTTCACTAGAAAAACTGGTCTATTTTAAAAAAAATCAGTAGAGTTCTATTCTCACTTGGTTCAAAAACAATTGAGTTCACCATTTTAAAATGGAGCAGACAGAGAAACAAAAGGAAAACTACACGTGTAACTGATCACCAAAAACCAGTTTGTTTCCAACTTAAAAAAACGTGCCTTGTACACAGGTCACAGAACAAATCAGGCCAAACCAAGGTGCCTAGGAAAGATGGAACTTAAAAGAAAAAAAAATCCAAGGGAGAGCTTTGCAAGTAGATGGATAAGAAAGGCTAAGTTTCTCTTATGGGCTGCATGGAGACCAGGCTGTCTGAAACACCAAGTTAATAACATTAATAATCAAACAATAACTCTGAAACTACAATGGGGGATTAGGCCAAATGGAGAGGCAAGGGGCGAAATAAGAGAGGGAACATTCCACAGAGCTCATGAAAAAAAACTATATGGTAGTGAAGGGGTTTGATTCTTCTTCTTGGAGTGAAATTCTTCCATAAGCGTCTGTCATGGCTGCATTTTCTAGCACTGGAAATAGTTCCTCCTGGAGAGAATGAAGCTAGTTCACTATTGAAATTGCATTCAAAGGTACAATGAACTGGTGAGAAAATAAAGTGTTTTATACTTGGACCACATAAGAATGTGCGGAAAGGAAGCTGGCCAAGTGAATTTGAATTTTTCATCCATTATCTTCATTCATATGGTGGAGCATTTCCCATTAAACACTCCTTTGTGGACTATCTCCCCCAGTGATGTAGCCAAAGTTGATCAAAATCAGTGATTCTCACATTGGCTTTAATTGAATGTTTGTGAGAATTTTTAATTGCCTTCCAATTTTACCAGCATGACAGCCCATAAGTTACCCACAAGCAGCCCACAAATGACCCAACACACAAACCTGTCCAAAAAATCTCTGTCGTTCTTCCATCTAAACAGCAAGAGTTATGGCACAGATCACATATTTGGTCACTCAAGTGTTAAGTTCCCCATTTCTTCATGCTTCATGGGCTCTGTAACCCCTAGCAGATCAAAACACACATGGTGTGGAAAAGGATGAAGCATGGAATGCTGCCATAATCAGTCTTGGACAACTGGAGAGGAAGGAACGGAAAAAATTATCAACAAAAATCAATATGGGCTCTTACTCTGTGTAACATACTGTGTCAGATATGGTAGGTAACACAAAGAAGCCTAGATAGAGTTCCTGTCCTTTAGAATCTCTCAATCTAAGATAGTATCAGAATATAGAAGAAACAGAATCATCACTCAAAGCCTGTATTTTGAATGAGAATGCAATAAAAGGCCCAGGACTCAGCACTAAAAATCCTACATTAAGAAGAAGCATCCTTCCACCATGCTCAGCTGTCATGGGACAAAATTTCTTGGGATACATGAGAACATCCCCAAATCTGGAATAAAAAAGATAACTAATATTTGATGAGTGCATACCAAATGCCAGCACTGAGTGCCTTACATGTATTAACTCCTTTTATCTTCACAATAGCCTTATGAGTTAGTACTATTGCTAGTTCCATTTCACAGATTCGGAAACTGAGGCATTGGGGTTAAATAATATAACCCAAATCATACTGCTATTAGGTGGCAGAGCTGAGATTATCCTGTGGTACATCCAAGCACACTTAGACTCCAAATGAGTCATCAACAGTTCAGTAGTGAGGAGGAACACAGGATTGTTAATCAAATTCATTGTAGAGCCTGCCAATTTTATTCAAATAAATGCATCCATAATACTCAAATACATGAGGGAAAATTCTTCGTGCTTCCAGAATAAGAAGGCCAGATAATTTGTACAGATACTCCTCTAGCAATGAACAGCTAGGGTTCCAAAATATCTTTTCCCTTTTATTCTTACCTGGAAAGGACCATTAGATAAATGGGTACTTGTCCTTTTGTTCTGATGCATAGTTACTTTGCATTTACGGAAGCTTACACATTAAAACTTTTTAAGGAGCAACTTTTTGACCTAAATCTTCAGAGTCAGGAAGCATCAGATGGAAAGGGTTGAGAGAAAGGGATGAAAGAAAGGGAAGGCAACGCATAAGTGAGTGGGGTAGTCCCGTTTCCAAATGGAAATTTTGTTTAGGTGAGGAACCGCAGGAAGATCAATCAAGATGTACTTTTCAGGAACCAATTATCCATCCAAGCATTGTTTTCGATGCTGTGGGGGGGGGGGAATTCCATCATCCTGCCTTTGTGTAGTCAACATTATTATTGGGGAAAGAAAACTAAAGCACTCAAAATGATTACCAAGAAGCACTGATCATGAGACTGAAAGTTCAGGAAGAGTGGGAGAGAACAAACCACCTTCCCGACCTGAGTTTTCTGGGAAAGCAGAGCTGACTTCTTGAGCTTGGAAACACCCCCTCAATAGTATGAAGACAGCCTTTTGGGACTTTGTCTAAAAAGCCTTCAGGAGAAAAATCAAGCCCTGGGCTAGATGGCTTCTTCTGAACCAGCTTCACTGACTGCCTCCCCTACATACAAGAGGAGGCAAATGGTTCTGTGTTCTCCTTGATTAAATGCTTCATCAGCCAGACAGGCCCCTGGGAACTGTATGCAACATTTTATTGCCTTTCAAGGCAGTTGTTTCTTATTTCTAGATGTGCTTGAGGGGATAAATAATCCAGAGTTCCAATGCCAAAGGCTAATTTGCCCTGGCTTGGGAAATATCTGTTTTTCTGAACCCCTAACTAAGCAGCATGAATTACATTGATAGGTTTGCATGTTTCTGGCTGGCCACCAAACGCCCCCCTCCCCTCCACCAGGAGGATGGGAAAGCTGCCGGATGACATTTTCTCACAGAATTTACCACTGACTGTAGAGTGAAATGGCTCCAGTGAATACTCATCTTTCCCCATGCAATCTTAATTGGCTTGGCAATGTGTATAATTACCATGACGGCAGAGAATCCCTGTGATGGTGAGTGAAGGACAAGCTGCTTTGGCGACTTGCAGGCAGCCTCAGACAGGGTCCTTTGCTGGTAGGCTGACCACCATTGAACTTGTTTGAGTAGAGGTATATTTTGCTTTGCTTAGACTTACACGACTTTCAAAATAGAGAGTTTTCATGCCTAGAAAGTGAATGCTTGTTAGTTGAGGGGATTTTAATCTGTCTTTTCAAATGCTGTTATGAAAGTTCGGAGCACATAAGTCTCTATCAATGGGTTGCAAACCACTGTAATGCAACACTTATCTAATTTGCAAGGATGTTCGTTTTTTAAAAAAAAATTTCTCTCAGGGAAAAAAAAAAAGCTTCACAGAGAGAGCCTACCAGGAGTAAATTATAAAGATCTCCCACGAACATCAGAGCTACATAAACTTAAGTGTAATTACCACCTTGGTAGGAAAAGAGAGTCTTTATTTTTTACCTTTTCACCAAAAGACTATCCACTCCTAGAGGTTCATGAAAGGTCATTGGCAGACTCTAACCTCTACTTTGTGCAAACTACCAAAGCTAAATTATACATATCTTGAAGAGCCTGCTGAATGCTATGCAAGGGCTTCTTAACAAATGCCAATTTCCAGTTCAATCATCAGTGAAACCTCAATTCGTGTCAAATGTTTGTAAATAATATTGAAGTTCTTCAGTTAGATGACTATTACCTGAGGTAGGTTTCATTATTTTCCCCTCTGATTCTTTATAACTAGAGGGAAGCTAAAGGAGTATTTGCTGTTGCAAAAAACTAAGTCTTGAAATGTGTTTTGGCTCTTCCAAAAATTAACGAGCTGGATTTTTTCTGGGAGTACGATCCCTCATAAGAATACATTACATATATGAAATCTGTGTTAACTTACTCAGAATCCTGTTGTATCACTGCATAAGTTATGGGCTTTCAGGAATGTTGATATACAGTTTCTTTTACCAGGATTAATAGGAAATTGTACTATTGCTCAAGGTGGTGCAAAAGAGCTGAATGTTCTTGAACAGCAAAGGTCAAAATTGTGAAACAGAGGAATTTGCTAATAAAACCCTTTCTGAGACTTCCGTTTTTTCAGCTAGCTTTCTTGCTAGCATATAATTCAATACCTTCTAGGAACATTCATCTGTTAAAGAAGACTGTATGCATCCATCTTTATACTCCCATTTGCTTGGCATGACTTTTGATTGTTAGTTGAAAGTATTTAAAGAGACTAGGATTGTTATTCAATTTATTCAATCCCCAGGGCTAGACCTCTAGGTGAGCCTTGTGGAGACCTTTCTGATGTGTTTCGAATTACACTGGTTAGGCAACTTCTACTTCCCTTATGATGAGTCTGATGTGATCTGAGATATTAGGGTTGATCGTCACAGTGAGGTGTCCTACCTAAGAAAGAATTTCTAAGGAGGAGGATAAGGAGATAGTTTGGGTAAAGGGGGAGTCAGGCTCATTCTGCATGGTAGGAAATGAAAGTATATTTCAAAGCTTATGCTATATGGCTAATACAATAAACTACTAAGAAAGGCCTGTCCTCAACATTTTGGATAAATGGTGGATCTGGGTCAATAGGAAGTGGTTTTGTTTGTTTTTTCTCCTCCATTCTATGACATAGCACTTGGAAGTCTTAATGTGATTTTCTTAAAATTTCGATTTTAATGCCAAGAAACAGTTTCTTCCCTGGAAGCATGTATCTCAATATTTCTTAAAAGGCAAAAGAACAAAAGTGAAAAGCTTTTCTAAGAGTTTTTTGTCTTAGTGAAGGCATCATGAGAGTAATGATCACAATCATTATCTATATCATTTGTATAGGGTTTAACAGTTTATAAAGCACTTCCATGCACATTATCTCATTTTTTTATATAACCAAAACTGTGCATAATACAACTGTGCAAAATTAGCTGTTGCTTATGTCAAGGCATCCTATGGGTTAATAGAAGCTGTGGGTCAGATGATATGAATGGTGTAGAAAGTATTTCTTGGCAGAGCACTGAAAGATCTAAATTTTTGTGTAGATTCAAATGGTAACACAATGAGAAGAAAATGTACCGTAGCTTGCTTTGCTGAATAAAGACTTCAGGCACAGTCAGGATCAGCAGAGGCATGAAAACTGGCTTTGGGTTTACAATACGTTAATCCAGGAAATGGCAGCCTAGAAATCTACGTAAGATAGGTATTGAGGCCATGTCATGAGAAGCAGAGAGGAGTACAGAAGGTTCTCTACTTAGGAGCTTCCCACTTAGAAACTCCCGTGAACTGTTGAACAAATAAAATCACCTCCACTCTGTTCTACCACCATCAGCTTGCTTCATTCATTCTTCATCCTTTTCACACATAATTTTTGTGCCAGATACTCTGCTTGGTGTTGGAGACACATAGTGGACAAGACAGATATGTCCGTGTCCTCATGCAGATTGTATGGTGTAGACAAGAACAGGGAAACAAATGCAAAATAATTACAGATTGAGATAAATGCTGTGGAGGAAATAAACATGGCAATAGATAGAGAGAAACTTTAAATTTATTCTGAAAGTGTGGATCCCAAGAATAAGCTCTTCTGAGGAAGTCTTAAAGATAGTCTTATGGAAAATATAACACTTCTTTGACAAAGTCTGTACTTACTTCATCAAAAGTATCATAGATAGCAAGATCTAACTCTCATGGAAAATAAATGGTTAGGGGAAAAACAATAAACATAGAAGTAAATGTATTTTCAGAGTACATTAAATCAAATAAGATATCCTTGGTAGGAGAAACCAGGTGCATCAGTCTTAGGAACTTGCTCAGGCAGATAGCTCTTCTCTTTAAAACAGCTTCTTTCATTTTTGAGAGAAAAAAAATTGCTGTTACAGATTATTCATAAGATTTTGTTATATAATTCTATACCACTTTTTAAATGTTTTGAACAAGCCTGTACTGGCTTGAAATATAATATATTTTGATCTTTATTCTCTTTAAAAAAATTTTTTTTTTCAATCTCAGCAAAATGCTCTGTAACTGCCAGACATTCTCACAAAGCACATGATGATTAAATACAAATTTTTCTAGGCTTCATCTTCAATCTGTTTACTATAAGGCCAAAGCTAGAGTAAATCTCTGTTCTCTACACCCACTGATTAGCCTACCTACCTGGTTGACAGGAGGGGCACCTATGATTATTCACATATTTCTTGCTTAATCAAACTGATCTGAATTTTAATGTGTACAAAGAATAGAGATAAAAAAATTTTGGATGCAAATGGATATATTAGGGAAGAGGGGAATCTTCAAAGGAAAATCTGTATGATATTGGCAGAATAAAAAGGAATAGATGCTGGGCAAGGAAAAACAAGTCAGTAAATACCCATGTTGCCAATTTCTTCTTCTGTGCTCATATCAGACATTACTAATCAAAACAGAATTCTTTTCTGTTGAGTTTGAAGGTGACCTTAGAATCCTTTCAGCACATTCTAGACAGCCTCTGCCACATGATTGGAGATGTCATATGACATCAAATCTGTTTGCCATGGTTGTCTTAAAGGGTATTGTTTAGGCAAATATTTTCATTTTAAAAGCGTTCAAAGTCTTGGCGTGAAGTCATAATATAGGGATTGGGTCTACTTATTTAAGAAACAGAGAAGGATGATATTTTAGAGCAAAGAGCATCTTCTCTCTTGCTTCTCAAATCTAGGTCATCACCTTGTGCCAGAAACCTAGGGTCGCAGTCCTGTGCTATCACATAGTAAAGTCACATGGCAGGTGAATGAAGAACACAGAGTCTTCTTGCTCTGTTCTAATAATAAAGAAAATGTCAGGCAAGTTCCCCTTCAGGAAGAATTTGCTGGCATTTAAAAGCAATCACAGGTAGAAGACTCATTGGATAGTAAAATTCCCATGGTGCCGGGCACATTCAGTCTGTTACTGTACTGCATTAGGAAAGGGGGCCCACTATCTTATTTTGTTCTAGAGCATTTTGAAACTTTTCAGTCCACAGTTCAGTTCTGGCAATTTTTGAGTGGTGAGATTTGTAGGTATTATTTATCAAATCATTACTTATTAGCTGATATTCTTTCAATTCAATGAACATTTTAAATCCCTTACTTGAATGTATTGCTGGAAACTTTGAAATAATACTTGCAGTTTCCTTTTTTCTTCACAGAATAGGAACAAAATATACATTGTTGGAAGTTATTTTAGCTTTGAAGAAGTTCAACTATATTGTTATTTTTAATTAATTCTATTTATTTATTTAATGGTTTATTAAATTTATTTACTGACATACAACTAATGTATACAACTTGTTGAGTTTGGAGACAAACATATACCCATGAAACCATAACCATAATCTATGCCATAAATCTATTCATCACTTGCCAAAGTTTCCTCCTGCCCTCTTATTTATTGTTAGTAGTAGTTTTATGAAAAGAACACAGTATAAAATCTACCATAGTAGCGAATTTTTAAGTATACAATGCAGTATTGTTAAGTATAGGTACTATGCTATACAGTAGATCTCTAGGACTTATTCACCTTGTATAACCAAAATCAGATGTATTATTTTAAAGCTCTTTTGCAAATATCTGAACTGGAGAGAATTACAAAAAAAAAAAAAAGAAAGTAAAGAGCAATACAATTTTATCTCATGAGATTTTTACTATTTATTGACCTTTAAATCAAGAATTAATGTCTTTATGGTAGATGCTAATGATATTGTTTCTCTAGATCTCATTCCATGTTAACGATATCACATCAAACATATAAATATTACAATTATGAAAGCAGTTTTCACTCAAGTGGTCCCAGGAGCATTTGAGACCAGACAGAATATGGAAAGGTTAAAGGTTACAGTTTAGGGGCTGAAGGTGAGTCTATAACTCTCTAATTCAAAGTTCAGTTAAATCAACTTGAGGTATTTATAGAGGTTTATTAATGACCCTAATAGGTACATTTTATTCACTTGCAGGGTAAATGGAGTGCATTAGTATAAGTATAGGCAGCAGTAGATTGAAGCATCCTATTGTCAAAAGATCAGTTATTCAACTTGATGAGGGATAAACCCTGCTCTAATATACAGGAAAAAGCAATATTTGCTTCTGTTTTCTTCCTTTCTTCTTAGGCTTAAGTGAAACCTAAATATCTTCAATATTGTGAAGGAGAAGATACCTAAATCAGTTCATTTCCAAGTAAAAAGCTAGTGAGACCACTTTTGAAATTTTGCCTGAGAGGGGCCACAAATTTGTATTATCCTTCTGTTTCCAATTGTGTATACTATAATTTTGTTTTCTGCAACTCTGACAGAGGACTCCATATTTTCCTCATTGCATTTTTAACTTTTTTCCAAAAAAAGTATGACATTAATTTAATTACTAAGATTTTTATTTATATTTAACTTACAAAACATATATGTTGGGAATTGCTAACAGTGCATTATTTCTGGTAACATAAGAAAAACAACCACTGTTGCAAATAAATATGACTAGGAAAGGGAGAGACTGCTGGGATTCATCATATATAGCATATAGTCAAGCTATTGTAAATGCAGTCATTTATTATACGTGACCATATTTACATTTTCTATATATATGTTGTCCAGAGGGATTTTGTTGCAAAAGAATGGTAAAGGAGGCCAATAACCATTAATATAACTAGATAAGTTCCTTATAGAAAGGGATAGAAGGCCACAGGAATATGATATAATAAATTTTCTAGAAATTGTGCATAGATGTAGATAATTTCAACAGCACATAGCTATTTTGATATTTACCAAACAACTTAGATGAGCTTTTCCTTACAGACATGATTGCATAAAGCTGGGCTGCTGAGTACAGTGTGGAAAAACAGTCTACTGCTTTTTCTACTTCATTTAGCTCTAAAAGATTCCCATTCCCAGCTTTGCACCCCAACAATAAGTATATGGGCTTCTAGAATGGGGCTAAAACTGAGGCCTCTTTTTTTTACTGAAACTTGACTTTTACAGTTCTTGGAGAAGAAAAAGGAGAAAATAGTTGATTCAAGTTTGCAACAGCATTCAAACATTTTTTAGGCTTACCAGTGCTTTTATTTTCCAGTAGAATTGGTTTGACTCTGTCCATACTTCTACCGTTATCTCTTAGTTTTGCTAGGCTCAGGCAGCTTTTTACATGCAACCAACTGACAAGATGCTGGGGAAAGCCTGAAATATACCTATATGATGAATACATTGACCATAGCTGTGTCTACACACACAATATGAAGTGTTGTCCCAACTATGCAGACTCCTTGTGGCAAATCACTATGTTATAATAACCGATTAATAACTTTATTTTGCTTGCATGGCTCAATTTAAGTGTCCAAATAAAATTTTGGGTGGAGAAAATTATCAGAGCAATTGTCAAGAAGACCATAGGGTTTGTTAAGTGTCTCCCAAAGTTTATATATTAGACCTGTAGATTTTGGAGCTACAGTGGAGTGAGTGGATAAAGTGTATGATGATTAAATAAGTTTAGGGAACTCCGTACACATTTGTATATAGGCAAAAAGGCCTGGCATGTCCTGTACTAAATAAACCTATTTGATTTTATTTGATATAACCATTCTTAAGTTTGTTTGACAAAGAACCTCTCACACCCCGTTTTTTAATGTAGAAACTACAAACATTCTGAAGAGCTAGCATTCTTCCAAGCATACTTTGAGAAATGCTAATCTGAACAAACCCTTCATTTTACAACTGATGAACTGAGTCCCTGGAGATTAAATTGTATGCCCAAGATCCCAGTTAGTTAGTGGCTTGGTTGGGTCAAAAATCTAGGGCTTATGATGGTCTAAGCTTCAGTAGACTCAACCCAACTTTTTGTGTTTACCTGTAGTACCCAAAATCAGCAGATAATTTTGCAACACTTACTTCTCTTTTTATAAAGCTTTAAAAAATTGAGGTATAATTGATTGACGGTAAGTAAATTTCACCCTTTCAGTGTATAGTTCTATGAGTTTTGAAGAACCACCACCAGAATTCACTTATTTCTTTAAAATTAAATTTAAAAGTTTTTAAAAATGTGTGCTAGAACACATTAAAATAACTTCAACAGAAATATGTCAAATGAGTTTAAAATCTGCTTAAGGTGAGAACCCTAGTTAGTCTTGAATAAGACGGCTAACGGTATAGACTTCAAGAATGCCAGTAGGTACAAGAATTCTATTGGGGAAAAGAAACGACAAGACAAACAAAGATAAAGCTGTCCTATGAAAGGAACCCCAGCCTAAGAAATTACCAGCTGGACTCTCGCTTCTAAGTGACTATCTATGAATGAACATGTACACGGTAGAAAAGTAGTAGCAAGAAATAATCTTGAGAATTCCTGAGAAGTCCTGGGAAGAACTCCCAAAGAACTCTGAATTGAGGGCACGGCCATTTCTCATTAGAAATACAATTCTTTTAAGTGACTCCCTGACCTTTTTTCCTGTCGTTTGCTTTTCTGTACTCTACCCTTGTTCTTTTCAATTTCCATTACTGAAGTGAACCAGAAGGTCCGTCTCCTCTCCTTTTTTCCCCTCTGCCTGTCTGTGATATATATTATGCAGTGGTGAGCTAAAATCATCATGTTTTAGTTAAATGGTAGTCATTGGAACCCCCTTGGAATCATTCAGCTTTGAGAATGGAATGCTTAATTTCAGTTTCATGTCATAAGTACATTTATGCTACTTGATTATAGTTTCCAAATGAATACTATCTTTAAAATACCATGCCTAGTTTTGTTTCTGAGGAAAAACGAGCTCTGATCAAAACCCTCAACTCTCACTGGTATGAACTTTATTCCTTTTGTCCAATTTTCCTTTGCTCTTCTTGACAATTTCAAACAGCAATTGGGTGAGAGAGAGCATCCCTCATGTGGGACTTTCCCTTATAGATGCCACCCCCTGAGTGGGAACACATCCTGTTGGCCCTAACTTTGGCCTCGCCTGTTTGTTTCACAAAACAACCAGCTTTGACCATGTGGGATGGAAATAAGAAATAGATACTCATCAGGAGGGGAGAGTACGCCTGCTGTGCAGGTACATCTCGCCCAACTTTAACATGAAAAGGACTCGGTAAGAAAGAAAACATGAAGCCCTAGAAAAAAACAACAATCGCTCTGTGAAGGCAAAATGAAAGTGGGTTGTATATACTGACTCTCCATAGGGATTACACACGGGAGAGGAGGCTGCAGGGCCTCTTCCGGCTTGTCAGATGGCTGAACAAAGAAAGAGCAACCCCAGTGCAAACTGGTGCTCCCCACGTGCTCCTGTCCCTCTGCTCCAGCTGGGGGCCACATGGAAACCAAAGAATGCAACCACCCACCCTTTGTCTGCAGGAAAACATGGTCCCAGAATGGCAAGTGTGATGGAGCTCTTCAAATCAGCAGGATAATCTGATCACCCAATGGGACACTCTACTGTAGGGAGCTCTTGCTACATGTCGGGTACTGTCAGATCTATTTGCTTTACCTCATTTAATATTCATAATTACCCTATGAAATAAAGCCCATAAAACCCCCCATTTTATGATGTTGGAAACTGAGGTTCAAAGAGGTTATATAACTTTCTTAAGCTCTAAATTTAGTAGGTAGCAAGGATGAGACTTGACCCTAAGTCTGATTGACTGCATCATGTGTTCTCAACTTCTTCACTGCACCGAAGGCTAATGAGGCAAAAAGAAACAAATTTAGCTCTGTATTTTTTTCTTAAGTCATATAAACATATAAAGGGGAGTAGTTCTTTTGGCTACTTAAGGGATTTGGACAACTTGTTCTTGTCTTTAGGATGGTAAATGCTTTAGTCTGCTGAGCACAAGCCAATTCTCACTATTTTTTATAGAACACACTGATGCTATGCATATATTTTACTACTTGAATGGTAATGACTAATCTTTTTGTGGTTAGGCAGTTAAATTAGTCAATCGATCCACAAACAAGAATAAACTTGAAAAGTTTATGTGGAAAATACAACTCTCATCCTTTTCCCAACAGTCAGGGAGGGTGCTCTGAATTGCCGCGTTAGTTTTCCAGTTCATTAATGAATCCCCTATGCAGGCATATCGTCGGTAAAAAGTCATGAGGAAAGCATCATGTTGCATTAAATATACCATGTTAGACAAGGAGCTATCAGTCAGTCCAATGTCATGGAGGAACCCACTAGAGGATTTAGCACTTTCAGTTTAGTCAACAGAAGCTTTTTGTGTTCCTAATATTCTCACAGGAATTATGAGCCGTAGGCATATTCATTTTGAACATTTAATGTAGGAAGCAGAATTCTAATCCCCTTGCTAACTGGTGCTATTTTGTAAGGTAGATATTAGCACATCACTGAGTAATAAGTAACACAAAAACCCATGACAACCACAGAAACATCAGGTCTCTTCCTGCCTCACGTGCTTGCCAGGCAGCTGAAAGAATGTCTGAAAAAGATATTTGAAAGGTAATAAAAGACAGAATCTTCCCTCAGATATACTTGGGGGGTGGGGGGGTTTACATATGATATTATTTACCATATCCTACAGGATATGGTGAAATAGACATGACAGTAATATTTGGAATGAATACAAAGCTTTATTTATGTGCCACACATATGGAAATAAGATGAATTTCCAAGCCCGAAGGAAAATATATTGACTCATTTTTACTTTACTTTTTTCCTCTCAATATAATGTGGGAACACCCATACCACATGAAAAGTAAATTCACATTTACAAGTATTCAAACATATTCACTGATATGGAAAGTTTGTAGGGTCACTGTTTGTGTTAAGACTTAGCACCTGTATTGACCTGTGGGTCTTGTTGCATATGGTAGCCTGGCTAAAAATCTGGATTTGTTAGTGGTTGCTAGCATAGTCTTTGATACCACTGTTGTAAAAGGAATAGGAAAAATTAGACCAATTTACCTATTTCTAATACATTTTTATGCGACTCAAATGCGGTAACTTACATAAAAGTGCTTTAAACCTGGAAGACATTTTATCAAAAAGAGTTTACTCAACATAGATGAGTCTTAGAAGTATAACGTGAAGTGAAAAAAGCAAATGACAAAACAGTATCATACTATTTTGATAAAACTCAAAAACAAGCGAAACTAAATGACTTATTATTATTTAGGCTACTTACAGAGGGTGCCAAAAATGCATACACATTTTAAGAAAATAAAATGTTGTATTAAAATTGTAATACTCAATATATACCAATAACAAAAGATGAATGCAAGTCATGTTTGACTTCTGCAATTACAAGAGGTGCTCGAAGTGGTTACCATCAGCGTCCAGACCCTTCTGAATGGCGAACTACTACTTGAGCAACGTTGATTGAAGTGCCACTTGTACACATTTTTTTGGCACTCTCGGTATGTGATAAAATTATATGAAGAAAGAAAGGGAACGATGAGCACAGAACTCAGTGTAGCTGTTACTTGTTCTCCCTAGGAGGTGATAGGAAGATAAGATAGTTCAGTAACACACAGGTAGACTCACATTCTCGTTTTTCACTGAGTGGTAGATTCGTAGGCATTCATTAAGGTACTATGCTTTAAAATTCAAGTAACTATTACCTACATTTACTAGTTATAAAACTATATTTAAAAGATAATAAAAGTTTATTTCAGATGGTGCTACATAATAATAATAGTATTAAGAAAATTCAAATCCAAATTTTATCTCTGAATCATTAATGGTATTTTTGGGTTCACGTATTTTTTAAATTGCTTCCTTATCACCTTCCCTTTCCTCTTTTTCTTTTTCTTTGCTTGATTTTCTGTGTGCAGATGTGTATTGAATATATAGAAGCACCGGAAGCAGTGTAGCATAGTTTATATAAACTAGCAGAGCAACAGTGGAGACTTGGAGCCTGGCTCTATTACTTGTCGGCTGGTGACCTTGAGCAAAGTCACTAATTATCTCTTTGCCTTATTTTCCTCATCCTTATAATAGGGATAAAAGTCAAACTTATTTTACAGGGTTATAGTGGAAATTAAATGAGTTAATGTTTGTAAAGTGTTACATAGTGTTAAATTAGATGAACCCTGTGCTGACAATTGAGGTATAATCATGAAAAAGGTGTGGTTCCAGTCTTGGTCAGCTTATCTGGTAAGTTCTTTAGAAACAAAAATCAGATGCTAAATGCACCATAACTTTACATAAATAGTAGAGCTTGAACAAATAAAAAAAAATCTTCAAATAAAAAAAAAATCTTCTATAAACACATTTTGCGAAAGAAAAAATGACTTGGGACAGTTATCAGGATTGGATTAAACTCCTGAAAATGCAAAAACTATGTTCCTCCAGCCAGCCCCGAAAACAACCCCATGTATTCACCCTTCCATGGAGAGACAACTGGAAGAATTCAGAGATGTAATTGGTGGCTCTGTGAGATGAAATGTCAGACTGCTCATTAATTACCTTGATGAACTGTGGACAAAATATTAGACCAATGGAAGTTCATAGAGACAAAGAGGAGCTGAACATATGCAATGATTTCTCTTATTAGTCCAAGAACTGTTACAAACTGTCACCCTTTCGTACTAGACTGTAGACTCTGTAGACTCAAGAAAAACTGAGGAATAAATCTAAGATTTCAGTGAAAATTAATTGCAAGTATGGGATGAGAATTTTGTTTGCAGGAATTAATTATTCACATATTTTTCAGTCTCAGGGGGAAAATAGACATTTTATGTTCACTTTGGTAAAAATGCTTTTTGTGTGTTGTTTTTGGAGAAAACCCTGTAATTATTTAGGGGCCCATTACCCTCTGGATTTCATGAAAAAATTAGGAATTTTTGGATTTATTTCAGATATTGTGGTTCAGTACAAGAGTGAGTTTATGTTGTTGTATTTTCTTAAAGACATCCAAGCTATGATGAAGTTGTTACAAGATGAGAAAACAGCTAGCAAAGAACTATGACAATTGCAGTAACCAGAAGTCAGAAGAACAAATATGCAAACATGTGGTTTGGGGCAGAAACCAGATGAAAGGGTTATTATAAATGTCAACCTAGAAGCAGGAGAAAGAAAATTAGAAAAGGAATGAGAACAGAACAACAAAGATAAAATGGAAGGCAAAAATATTGATTAGCAAAAAGATATTAAAGAGTTCATGAATCTATTCCATTCCAGTCCCTTTATAGAAAGGAAATCTCATGAAAGGCCAACAGACGATGGTGCAAAAAGATTGTCTTTGCTTTGGTTTAAGCACAGCTGCAGTCTTGCACACACTGCCTTCCCCTCCCCCCTCCCCCGTATAATTGAGGCCATTTTTCTGGTGTGTTCCAACTTAGGAACAGGAAGGATAGAATCCGATGTTCCATTCCAAACCTGAATGTTTTTCTATTTTGTTTTTGTTTTGCATCATTGTCTGAATAGGAGCGCACCAGGCGAATATCTTCAGTATGTAACACACACACACACACACACACACACACACACACACACACACACACACACACACACACACACACACACCCCTACACACCTACAAAGTGTCTTACTTCCAAAGACCAGGTAAGTTTTCCAACACTGTAAAAGTGGTGTCTACTCCAAGCCCATCACTCTTGGGTGACTGTGCCATCTCATCAATCACCTGAGTAGAGAGTCTTGTTTTAGCAGCCTGAAATGACGCGGCGGGGATTCTAGAAATATTTGACTCAACTTTCTTTCAGACATTCTACGACGCGTATTTCTATTGCTTCCTTAACAAGATACAAATAAAAGCCCCCTCAGAGGCTGAGTGTTTGCAGTGCTCAGAGGCGAGCCTTCTGTCTCTATTTACCACTACTCGTTACTGCTGCACCCGGAAGATACTGCTGACAAGCGTTGGCTATGCACCAGAAGGCATCTATGTGGAGTCATGCGCACATTTCACACGTCCTCTCTGTGAGAATGAGCACGGCAAGTGCCGATTGCTGACGTTAAAATATGGCTACAGTATTAAAAGAAACTTTCTTATAATTGAAGAGATGTCATAGGCCACCCTTCTTAGGACAGAAAAAAGAAAGACAGAAAATAAGATTGAAAGGGAGAAAACAAAACAAAACAAAAAAACACACAAAAGAACCCCTCAGCATTTAAAACATCTTTTTCATTTGGAAAGAAACCATTGTAACCAACAAGGAATGGATTGTTCTGCAGCTCCTCATTCCTTCAGGATCTGGATATAGTCATCACTGAAGTATCTGTTTTCTACAGCCTAATTCCAAATGTAATGTAAAAAAAGAAGCAAATGTCTCATTTGAGCTTTTTAAAATGTATTACAAGTGAGCATTTGTATAGCCGAGGCATCTAATAATGCAGTTGCCCTATAAAATCAAGCTAACACCAAAAAAAGTTTTACATTACAAGTGGAAACTATGATTTTCAAAAGTCAAGGGAAGGAACAAACAGCTAATCTTCATTGTGTGCACTAAGAATAGAAACTAGTATAATAATATATATATATATATAGATATATATTTTTTCCCTTTTAACAGAAGTCAAAGCTAAGCCTTTGCTAAGAGGCCAATTGGGTGTCATAACCCTCTAACACCAGGGAATTTCAAACTCTCAATCCCCTTGACTGATTATTGTGTTTACGTTGGCTTAAATTATTCATTTATTAATATTCATTAAAATTACTAATAAATTTACAGGTAACTTTGAAACAGCTGCACCATTCCATTCTTTCATTATTGGTGTAGTAAACATCACCATTTTTGAGAATGGTGAACTATGTTAAACACGCTGACAACTAGGACCAAAATATAGCAAAATACAAAGCAGCCACTATGCAGATTTGCTATATAGCTGATGTGAAAAACACCGTTGTGCACTGTACATGTTCACTTATATGTCGGTTTTTTTCAGTAAATACAGTCGGCCCTTCTACCCTTCCTATCCAAGGGTTTTTGCACCTGCAGGTCAACCTACCACGGATGGAAATTTATTTCTGTATTTCCAACTGCAGATTCCCAATCTGCAGATCAAAAATACTGTTTTCCATCCACGGTTGGTTGAATCCATGCATATGACAGAAGTGCAGACAGTAGAGTCAAAAGTTACAGGTGGATTTTTCCACTGCACAGGGGTGGGCGCCCCTAGCCAATGCATTGTTCAAGGGTCACCTTTATTTGCTTCAGTTTTATTTTTGTTATAGAGATGAAGTATTATTTATATATTTGTCTCCTGAAAGTTTCTCCTAGAGCCTATGCCTTTTCCTTCCTTCCCAGAGGTTAACTACTGTCTATAACCACACATATTTTATAAATTGTTATGTCTGTCATTCTGTATTCATAAATACTATTCAGTGTAATTTTGCTTGTTGTCAAGCTTTACATAAGGTTATGTGTAAATTATATGATGCCTACTATACTGCAACTTACTTTTTTCCAATTCAAAATTGTAGCTTTATTATAGCTTTGGGATTTAATCATGATGAGGCATGAAGCTTTCTCATTCATTTCTTTTAACTTTTGAGGAGGAACTTTTCTTTGTATGGATTCATTTATCCTTTTTTCTGCCTTTCTTGGGGGAGGGCAAGGAGTAAAAACAATCTAGTTTATATATTCTCATGTGTAGTGAAAAAGTTTCTCTGGGGTAAATAACCAGATGTGAAATTGTGTCAAGGAGTATCCCTGTCTTCAGATTTACCAGATATTGCCAAATTGTTCTTTAAAGTAGATGGACCAGTTTATATTCCCGGTGTACATCCCCGCAAAACTGGAGATTGTCAGACCTTAATTTTTCAAGTTTTCTATTTTTTAACTTTTTTATTATGCGAAAATTTAAACATGTTTAAAAAGTAGAAAGATAATATAATGAACCATGATGTACTTATCATACAGCTTCGACAATTATCAAATTATGGCCAATCTTGTTTCAGGCGTATATCCATCCCCTTTGTACCTACTTCATTATCATCATTGGATATTTTGAAGCAAATCATAGACAGCATATTATTTCATTTATATGTATTTCAGCCTGTGTCTCTAAAATGTGAGGATGCTTTAAAAATAACAGCAAAATCATTGTCTTTTAATTTATATATCCCCTCTTTCCTATTTATTTACTTACTTTTACAGTTTTGTTTGTTTGTTTGTTTTTTAAAGAAGCAGGGTTATTGGGTTATTTGTCTTAAAGAATTTCCTATAGTTTGGATTTTGCTGAATATATCTATGGTGTCATTGAACAATTTTCTCTTTACATCATACATCCTATAAATTAGCAGTTAGGTCCAGAATCTTGATCAGATTGTTTTTGGTAATAATACTTCATATGTGCTGGTATATATTTCAGTTTCAATTTGGGGACAATAATATTTCATATGTGGTAGTGTGTACTCTATAAATTATCTTTTTTTTATCTTCTATATTCTTGAAGCTCTGGTATTTGTGGCCTCGCTGACTAGGGAGAGACTGCCGCTCCCAGTGTTAGCCAATTGTTAGAGTGAACAAAGAATTTTCATATGTACACTAGCCAATCCAGAGCCTATACTCAGACCCACCTCCTCTATTTGGCTTTTACATTTCAAGACTCAAAATTTCTCTACCCTACTCACCCAGGGCTGGGTACCAGACAACTGGAGACCACCCCTAGATGCCAGAGTCTGTTGACATTATTCACACTAGCCAATCCTAAACTGTTTCTCCTGCTTTGCCTTGCCTTTCCTTTCCTTCCGAAAATACAGTAAAGGACATAGGCCATTCTGCCTCCTGACCAAACCTGGTGCTTCCCCATGTGTGGTATGCTCATTCTTCTTGGACAATATAAGTAATAAAAATCTTTCAATGGCATTAGCTTTTCCATGTCATCATTCAGTCATTTCTATAAATTAAAATCCTATGCATATATTTGAGACATGTACTTCTATTAGAAAGCAAGCCATAGCTCTCTTGTTGTTGTTTTTTGGTGAGGTTAGTAATCGTTGCCTAGATTCATGATTTTATTAGTGGTTGCAAAATGCTGATATTCTAGCTCTGTCATTTATTCTTCATTTATTAGCTGAAAACCATCTTAAAACAATGTTCATTACCTGTTTGAATCCCTTGAGTTAATAGTTTTTATTGGAAAGTCAAAGTAAATACTTGATTCTTTACCTTTACTAGTTATGAAAATGAAATGGTTTTCTAGTATCCCCAAAAAATGATAAATGAGGTTTGTTATAGTGGTGATTGTTGTATAGTGTCATTGTGATCTCAAGGGTGTATAAATATTTACCTAATTTTTATTATTCTTATTGTTACTTAAATTATCCTTGGCCTGTGGGGTCCTCTTCAAATTGGCTTTTAAGTCCTTTTGCCATGAAATTAGTAGTAGTTAGAGCTTCCTTGCTTTGGGGGACCATCTTATAAATGTATTATCTCTGATCTGGAATCAACTATTTCTGTAATCAGTCCTGTTTCATTTTAGTAGGAAATGATAGAGACTACAATTTATTCCATTTGATGGCCTTCCATTTTGATGGCCTGGCCACACCAGACATCCATTAAAACTGTCCAGTCATTATGCTTTCCATTCCCTTAGATGGAGTTCCAGTAGGTGGTAAAGAAATGGTATATGTGGAAAGTGGAAATTAAATCCTGAAATTTTTCAATCAGTGATCTACGTTCATCAACAACCCTAAAACTGAATAATTATGCCTCTTTGACACATCTATTCCTCACCTAATTGTTAATTCTTAGACATCCTTTTGATATGCTAAGAACTCTTAGTAAGGAAGGTAGAATAAATCATTGGGTGAGAAGACTTCAATCATTAGCCATGACCACTACATAACAGGCCTCTTCAGCGTGGCATCCATTTACCTGATTTTAGTAAGTAACTGGATTATAGAAACAACATTTCTATATGTCCAAAGCCATACATAACTACTATAAAATCATTCGTGCAGAGATTTTCTTACTAAAACTTGTCAAATGCTTCATTTTTTTCAAAAGCCTCGAATTGGACATAATTGAATGCTGTAATAAATACCAAATTCTCCAGTATTTTATAAGACACGTAAAGTGGACAGAGATGTGTTTGCCATTATTGTCATAAACCAGAGAATCAGAAAAATGTATAAAGTTGACATCTTTGTGCCATGTAATCCCAGATAGACGCATTTCATTTCATTTGAGATGGAAGAGAATTGTTTCATCTCTCAAAAAATAAACTCATTTACTTGGCACTAATTTTATATTCATTGCAAGGCATTTATTTCTGGAACTTGGACCACTCACTCTGTTGTGTATGTAAAACTTTCATTGACTAGTATATACAGTTTAAGTTTATTATCTTTTGCCTTTACACAAACCCCTTGGCAGACTATTCTCTAGCATATACGCTGGAGATAACTGAGTCTGTTTCTTGTCAGTTCTAAATTTAAATGATTTACTTTTCTTGATGGTTGAAAATGCTTGAAGTCAGGGCATTAGGGGGTAAATTCAGTCCATTTGTGCTTCTTCAAAGAATTAAGAATTTACATGATGGATGAAAGTTTACTAAATACTGTACACATTCTGGATTTTTAAAGGCAAATAAGGAGTGACCACCCTTAAATACTTTAAATTCATATGAAACATCCAGTTTGAGAAAGCGAGTGTGGGAGAAAGTGGAAACAAGGGGAGGTAGAGCAACAGATTTGGAGAGAAAATGACAAAGACATTTCATATTCTCATGGGAATGAGACAAAGAGGGGGAAAATCAATAAAGCAAGTTCCAACAAAAGTCTGATGGTCTGAAAATATCAAGCATGAAGAAAAAAAGTACAACGTGAAATTCATATGCACATACTTGACATTTATTTTATCATATACATTTGCCATAAAAACACAGACTTAAAAAATAAAGAAAAACCACTGTTATTTCTACCTACTAGAGAAAGCTATTATTAGCATGGCATGTAATTTCATAGCTATTTTCCTATAAGCATGTGTGTGTGCATGCGTGCACGTGTGCATACACACGCGTGCGTGCGTGCACATATATAACACATATACAGGACTTTTTACACTAGGACATTACATAAAGTGTTGTATAACATGATTGCATGACTTGATTCTGTGCATCCTTTCCTGTCAATACTTCAATATATGTTTCTTGGCTTCATAAATATTCTGTTTCGTGGAATAAATAAATTCTATCCAAATTTTCTGTAAATTGATTCCCCACAATTTCCATTATTAAAATGGAGCTATAGACCCACTGCACCCTGAATGACGAAAAAATTGGGGCAGAAAAAGTGTTGGTAGATAAATCACCGCATGATATTCAGGCCGTTGCATCCAGGGCTGCTTTGCTCAGTCTGTCCTATGCCCACAAGCATGGCTTACTTTTAAGTTCCTGTGTCTGCTATTATTCCGTCTCTCTCACTTCTCAGATACCTAATTTCTTTTCTCCACCTGGGGAACATCTTTGTTTTGCTCAGTGTCCTGCAATGTTTAGTAGAACTGGGTTCAAATATGGTAACTCAGCAGCTGATTCCTTCATGCAGTTATTTCACTGAAGACTCATAACGGTGGGGGAAGGAACGATTTAAAATGCAGTGTGCCCTACTCTATTAAATGTTGACAAGATGTAAATATCAAGCTACTTAAGGGTGTAATTTCAGTTGTCAGGAAGAGGTGGAGATATTTCCTTGAAATAATCAGAAGTAAGCAGTCAATTCTTTTGCCTACCTGTGCTTCTTATCCTGAATGGAAAGCCTGTTCATCAGTCCTAAGTGCAAACTTAGAATATCCATGAAACCTAAGTACCTGGGTGATACCTAATTAATCGTAGGAGACACTGATGTGATTTGTGTCATGCTATTCTTTTATCACTTCTGAAGTGGAAACAATATAATTGCCCATTAATATGCTATAGGTTACAAATATTACATTGTTTTCTATAGTGGAATATTCTCCAATTATTTAAAAATGGTATAATAGAAAAAAATTATAATTTGTGTAAAGATGTTTATGATATATTGTTAAATGGAGAGGCTACAAAATAGCATGTGCTATTTTATCCCATTTTGTAAACATAAATTATTTATGTTCTGTCTGCGTTAATACCTTTACATGAAGAGTTAATGATGGTTATTTTGGAATGATAGGATTATCAGAAATCTTATTTTTTTTCTTTTTGTGTACTTGCATTTTCTAAATTTTCTGTGATTTATAGATTTAAATTTTGTAGTGAGAATATTTTTTAAAATCATTTTTAGGTCTGAGACTAAAGATATCATGGAATTTTGTCTCTTAGATTATTCTGAAGGGCTCATTGCACCATCCCTCAAGCACAGGGCTTGTCACTCAAGAGTTTACTATTATTTTCTATGAAGGAAGAATTAGTAATGGAAAATAGAGGCATCTCTTGCTTAGTGACACATACTATGCTAGGAGGCAGCTACATTATTAGCCTATTTCCTTGGATCTTACTGAGTAAAAACATATGAAGGGCAGAGAGTTGAGGGAAATGATAAGTAAAAGGCCTAGAAGTAATTTTCTATTTTCTCTCCTCTTCTTTCAAGTTGATGTGGATATTTATTTCCCTTTGCATGGTGCAGCCAATGGGTGAGACAATATTTACAGATATGGGTAATCTCAGGATTAGGTAAAAAAAGAGTAACAAGTTCATACTCCCTGAATGTTTCCTACTGAAGTGTAACCACTGTTAAAATCATAGAATGTTTCCGGTAACTCTTCAAAAACAACCAAAGCGAGCCCTCACAAACTTGTGGCAATGTTCCTGGGGACATTTCACAAAGCAGAACTTGCAAGCACAGTAAGATTTCCAAGAACATGTCTGGAGAAAAATGAATCTTCACTCTCTAAGAGCTCTGTCCACATTTAAGCACCTGCTGAGAAATATGTTAGGGCCAACCCAAACCTGAGGGAGATGAACAGACTTGCCCCCAAAGTTCTCTACTTACCGTACGGATTACAGCCCCCCTCACCACTTTCCCATTATGTGAGGAGAACTTTATTCACTTTCTTAGGCAGCAATTCTATTCCTCACTCCTATTTTCTCATAATACCTTTGGCATTTGTGCTACGACTGTGACGATCTATACTTCAGTGGAAGGAAGAATTGGGAATAGGAAATGTAATATGAGCTATACCTTGATTATGTGGACAAGAATACTAAATAGGATGCACTCAGTGATATTTGTCCCCTTTAAAATTAAATATGAGAATTTCAGTTTAAAATCTGAATAAGTTTATTTTCTGAGAGCCATTTTCTCTAGATTTGCATGACTAATTAAAATGTGACAAATTTGGATGGAGCAGAAAAAGTCCCTGGGAAATAGAGTGTTAATATTCTTAAGTGGCAAGAAAACTTCTGTACACTTCACATTGCATAACTGAGGTTCTGTAAAGTCTGCTGATCATACTAGCACCAGCTCACCCAAAGGCCACTTCTTTTTCTTTTTTTTTTTTGGTAATTCCATTGGGTGTGATATTCAGAGTATCCACGATTATCTATCATTTTGTTGGACTTCTTCACAGCCCCTCTGCTTCCTGGCTGAGTTATTTATGTAACATTATTCCACATGGGAAAGCCCAGCTGTTAAAATTTTAGAATCAGGAATAAGAACACATTTTCATTAGATCTTTCATCTTGTCCACAGTGTGTTTTTCTTGGTTTAAATAATGATAACAGCATGCTGGCTCCTCCACCGTAACTCACTCCGTGTGTCTTTGGAGGGGAAAAAGCCCTTGTACTTCTGGGGTTCCAGAATAGGATTTATATCAAACTAAATATGAAGTCAATGTGTGAGACTGTGTAATCACCTGGTGAGTTTGGACTCACGTAACTGGGGTGGGCACTGTAAAATGAAGAACTAACTCACAGATTGGTGGGAGAAAGAAAGGGGTATGAGAGAGAAGAGAGGAGTTTAGTGGGTTGGAAGTTTTGATCATAGAAGGAAAGTTGTACCATTTACAGAAATAGAGAAACCTAGAAGGAGGAGCAGGCTTAGAATGGGAGATGAAAAGATTTGCTTGGGATATACTAAATTCAAGTTGCTGGGAGATCCAGGTGGAAGAGTCTTAAAGGTCATGATGAACTTGTAAGATGTCAACTTGGTTAGGGTGACTTGTATTTCCTAGAATTCCTTTCCCTGTAAGGTTCTGGTTAGAGTGAAATTTGGAGGGCAGAGGTGAAGTAACAGCCATTTTGTTAGCTCATACCTGTTGCCAAAGATGTGCTGACAACCTTGTTGCTCGAGGCAACGGCTGGGCCTACAACTACTCTACCTTCTCTTTCAGCTTCTCTGACTCCTAGGCCAGACTCACATCTTTAGCTCCAAGATGAAGGGCACTGGCTTCTTTTTGCAGGACATCCACAGCACTAAGGTCAGAGCAACAAGAACCGAGAGGGCTTTCAATCCATCCTAGCCTTCCCTTCCAGACGACCTGCCCTGCGACTTTAGGTCCAATATTCGACAAAAAGACAACAGCCTTAGAAATGACTGTACCTGCTCCAATTGTATACGGTCAACTCCTTTGCATGACTCTGTGGGCCTTTTTTGTGGCTCAAAGCACTGCATGATTTGGCACATTTTTCTATCCAACTTACACCATTATTTCTTAGTGTGTTCTTCATGCTAGTTTCCTATAAATTTCTTAACCACCTCAAGTCCTAAGCTCTTTCCCATCTCTGGGTCTTTGAATATGCTCCTTTCTGCCTCTAGGCTCATGCTTTTAGTCTACAGGTCTTAGCCTAACCATCAACTCCTTGGACTGACCTTCTCTGACCACTCCATCTAAATAATCCTTTCTTTTCTTCAGGACCCTTAGTAGCGATTGGGTATGCTTATCTAATTTTTTGCTTAGTCTTCACTATAACATAGGTTCCATGACAGCAGGACCTATATTCTTGCTACATCTTGTACACTCTGACCCTAGCACTGTTTGGCACACAACCAGTTCTTGGATTTTTCTAGGAATGGAAAAGGAGATTATGAAGGACCCTACCTTATGTGGCAGGAATGCCAGAGGGATTAATTTTCCATTTCTTGGGAGAATTAATATTATACTGAGTTCCACCCCTATTTCTATTCTTCATGGCAAGTCAAACTAATTGCTTAGGGATTCAGGAACCATCTCAATAGTTTTCTATGTCCAATTTCTAAGTGTTAATAGATTCAATTATACATTTTTGAAAAGATGCTTGTGATGATAATACTTAAGAACAGAAACAACTCAACTAGCATCACAGTTGCCAGAATATGAATGCAATTTTGCATGATGGGTTTAGACTATGTCACAATATATTATTTTGGATTTGATTCATTTAGAGATAAGAACAGTGACCCACTAACAAAGATCTGAATGAGGCTTAGATTAGTCATAAAACTGAATTTTCAGAAAACTCATCCAACTTTATTATCCTACATTTTGTGTTCTAAAGTTCTTTTAACTTCCGAAACACACTTTACTAAGTCAAAGAACTCATCATTTTCCAAGATTTAATAGCGGCTCCATTTGTGAATACATAACATTAGGTAAAAACAAAAAATAAACAGTATTTTTATTAAATAAAAGTACTATCGAGTTTTTCGGGAGCCCTAATTAAATATTGAGAGTATTCTATCTTCATGGTTTTTAATTTCCAAGGTCAAATCTTTTGGTGTTACCAGGAGTCTCCTGATCACTTCTGCTTAACACTTCAATACTGCAAATATTCCTACTTTATGCCGGCCTTCTTGACATCCTTCATGCCTTAAATGTTTCCTTATTTCTTTTGAATAGTTCAACATCTTTGCATATTATTTTTCCAGCATTTAGCCTAGACATTGTACTTGATCAAAAATGTTGAAGTGACCCGTAAGTTCCGTTCTGGCAATTTGGGTACAAATCCTCAATCACTACACATTTGCTCCTAGGCCACCTCCCTTGCCAAAGCTCCAGCACTAGAAGTGCCTGACTATTCTCATCCCCCACAAGGTATGTTCAGTGACTTACACTTATTTCCAATATTTATGTTTCCCTTTTTCCCCCAGACAAATCTATTATGGTTAAGAATATTAATGCAAACCCTCTGAATTGAAAGCAGATTTTGCTTTCCTGCTGTTACATTCAATGGTCTCAAGCAAAAACCATTTTGAATTCTTTTGACATGAGTTAGAAATCAGAAATTCAGCGATTTTCTGCATAAAGTTTAACATCAGCTGGTAGTTATAATGGAGCAGTGAGGGAGGTTTACAATGCACATTGAAAGAAACTAAGATACCGTTTTTCTATTATCTGAAATACTTTCTGAGCTTAAAGCTCAACTACAAATACATGGTTAATTCATTTGGTTAATTCTTCCTAGTAACAGTTCTAACAGGTTTGTGTGTTAATTCAGTGCTAGGAAGATAACAGCAGAAAGACCATGCTACCCAAACCAAGGCATGTAGTATTAGGCTGGTGCAAAAGCAATTGTGGTTTAAAAGGCTAAAAATAATTGCAAAAATCGCAATTACTTTTGCACCAACCTCATACAAGCCTTTTCATATTTTTCAATAAATGACATAAATTGGTTAAATAATCTGAGTCTGATGGACACTGCTCATAGATTTTGGACAGAAAATGAGAGCTGCTTGCCAGAATGTTTGGGCATCTGAAGGCTTTCAATTGAGGATAAGTTTGAAAATAATTGTCAACAATAACTGTCATTTTGATTGAGAACCAGATTTCGACCATCCCTGGGGGAATTCATGACTTCCTGAATCTAATGCAATTTACTTAGGCTCTTGAAGCTTCATCACAGAAATAGCAAAATAGACTGAACAGCTTTAAGACGCAAAATAACCAACAATACATAACTCCCCCAAACTAATCTTGACTAGCCATTAATTAAAATATGTAGGTAAAACAAATAAGCATTTTATTCCCATCTTACTCAAAAGATGGCAATTTTAACCTCTAAAAACCTTTTCACTCTCTGACAATAAAAACTAGGAGGCTCTTTGGAAGTTCATTTTGAGTTTTATTACATACCATAGACACGTGGACTAACCAGAGTAGAATGCATCTCTACTCTGAAAATCAAAGGAAATGTATCCGCGTCCCCCCCCCCCCCCCGTTCTGATATTGTAATAGCATTTCCAACTATTATTTTGGGATTTAGGGAAAAGTAAAAGACACCATGGAAGGCAGTATATAAATAACATAATTATGAAGCTACTTTTGGAAGCTAGTGTAACTTGATTGAGAATAACAAGGCTGGGCAGTCTTCACAATGCTATTATACTAAGTCCTCACTTAATGTTTTTAAGAGTTTCTGTGACTAAGTGAAATGATGTACAAGGAAAGTAATTTTACCACAGCCTAATTGATATAAACGAGTTAAGTTCCTAAGGCAGCTCATCAACATTATAATGAAACAATGTTATCTGAGGACTTGCTGTAGTTGACTATATTCTGAACATCTACTCTTACTGGATACCAAAGAAAGTGAAGAGCCATCCCCAAGAATCTTCCATTCTTGTTTTTTTTTTTTTTTTTTGCTTTGTATGATCCAGTAACTTCTCTGAGCGTAAGTCCTTGCTTATTGGAAATCTTTTCTGTGCACCCAGGAAATGTAGAACATGCAACCACGTCCGCTCCTTGTGCCGATGTATGCTTTAACAATCATGGCTGCTTTCGGCGTTGGAGTATGAGCTAGTAAAAAGGTTCCTAAAAATACTTGACCTGATTGGTTAATTACCTAGTTATACTATGCAGGTGAGTCTCTGGAAAATACGCTATTGTATCCCTGGTCAAAATTAAGGTTGGCGCAGTCAACCTAGTTTATATACACACCAAGGGAGGATTTCATTTTTCCCTTGAGGTTCTTTTGTCAGGCAGGAGGGAACACATATTCAACTTCAATTCTGAGGTAGGTAACAGATAGTAATGAGAAACACACAGACCCTCTAGGATCTGAGCTCTGTCTACTTTTCTAGGCTCATGTCTCACTCCTCCCCGAGTGACACAGCAGGCTAGGCAATTACAGCCCACAGCGTACCACTGGTGCTTCTGCATATTGCTCTTAAACTGCTTCTTTGAAAAGGTCACATCCCCAACTTAGTCATCACCCTCCTTTTTTCTTCTAGAATCCTGGCATTATCTCAATAATAAATGCTCTCACATTGCACGTCGTATAAATAACTTCATCTCTCCTGCACTACGTTTTGATTACTGGAGGGAAGAAACTGTACGTGTCTATCTTCAGTGAGAATAGACCATATGTATTCTATAAATGCTTGAAAGAGTAGTGAAATATAAATAATTTAATTACAAGTCCTAGGTCTTTTTCACAAAACTAGGCAGAGATCGGTTCATTTTGGACTTTGTAAACCTGGAGAAGTCACTTCACTCAAATTTCTATTTTGCCTTAAGATAAAACTAGACTGGTCTGCATATTACTAAGATGAAGGAGTCTATTACAAATTACATATTACTATTATCCCTGGCACAAAAGCGCTCTTTTGAATTTGAACATGTAAAAGCATTCGGGGTAGTGCCTGGCACAGCAGCACAGGCATTACGAAGACAATGGACTTGAATCTAAACATTTTGAAGCCACAGAGGGAATTCAACAGACCGTGTGGCCTTTTGATTGACCATCTTTTCAGATTGCCTAGAAAGAAGACATAGACCGGCCATTGGTACAGCTGAGGGCAATCAGGAACTAAACTATCGGCCCCAAACAAATTCCAGGAGAGATGGAATCAAGAGTCTGGAGCCAGGAAGGAAGTTAGGGTGAGTATCTGAGCCTTGCAAGCTGTAGACATCAGTGCCCATCATCCCATCCGGCTCTGCAATAAGACTACGTGACAGAGGAAGTCCATCTGATGCTTACACTGATCCTCAGTCCTCTTCTGCATCCTACCTCCCCACCAGGACTATTTTCTAAAAGAGTATCTGAATATTCTGTGGGCTTAAAACTACCTATACTGTCCTTTGGGTTATACAGCAGGACTCTGTGGTAACTCTCTGAAACATTAAAGAAAATGCGAATCACTTTTCTTCATGGAATCCTATGTTCTTCCCTCATCTCCCAAAGAGCTAGTGTTACAAACAGTCAGAATAGCTCGGGTCAGAAATAAGCTGCCTCCCACTGTTCAGAATCTACACTGTGTACAAAGTTTTATATATTGCCACAAATTTTCCACAGAAACGATTTCTTCCTCGATCTTCCACCTACATCCTCCCAAATGCCCAATTAAAGAAATGTCTTAGAAATGATTATCTAGAATATTCTTTCCTTTTGTTACATTAGATTTGTTAGCATATAAAAAGTTAGATGACAAAGGTTTTGGAAAGTCCAGTTGGCAGCAGAGTTGGAAAACAGATGGGCATTCAGAAACTAGATGCAGAAAGGTACCTTACTCTGCATGTGTATGCTGATAAGAGTACTATTTTGGGGATACCCTGAAGATCCTTGACCTAACGAAAAGCCCAAGAGACAGTTCAGAGGAGAAATAATTATCATAACCTGATTCCCTGTCTAAAGCAAAATATACCATTTTAACCAGCTATAAATATAGATATGCCAAAAATGTAAAATAAACAAATATACTGATTGCCTACAGCTTTTATCCTTTGTATTAAGAAAAAAAAAAAGCAGGCAATGCATAAGCTTTTCTTAGGTGTGTCTTAGAAGTCTTTCCAGATAGTTTAGTCTTTAAAAATAGGTGGCTTTCAGTTCCATAGCTTGTTTCTACAGAAAGAGCTACCAGCAGACTCATTTTAAAATAATTCTCTTTTGCTAAAAAAATAAAAAAGGTTTTTTTTCTTTTTACCTTTCTGGGGAATTAATAGCTGAGAACAATAATTAATACTATATACAACGGGCAATTTTTAGCTAAGATATTTAAACTTCGCTTAGCTTTGAGACTGGAACAGAATTTTGGATGAACCTTAAGAGATGTTAACCATAAACTTACAATAACTGCTCTACTGCAAAATTTGTAAGTCACATTTCCAATGTCCCTTTCCTCATTGAAAATGACTGAAGGTCCTCCTTTATTATCAAAGCTCAGACACTTAAGCCATGGTATACATATAAGTAGATTTGAAAATTGCTTATCATCACCTATAAAGTTACATAAGAGATTCCAGTTCAAGTTGACAGACAAAACATAAACTAGATTTAAAGTGCTGTATTAAAAAACAAACAAACAAAAAATACAGTTTGCATTTTGGGGTAATTAAAATAAGTGGAGATCTGACACTTAAAAAAAATGAAAAACACATATTGGATTATCATTCTGTAATTGTTCTATTTTGCTCTTTTCATTCTAAGAACGCAGTTTTATTTAGAGAATGACAGTTAGTTGGTCAAATTTATGCTTCAGACATTTATACACCTTAACCAGAGAGGTTGCAGAGGCTACAACACCAATCAGCTATTCTAAATTCTTTTATGCTAAATATGAACATTTTCCCAATATCACTCTTAAGTCACATCTTATTTATCTTCTTCCTTAAGAACTGCATAGGCTTATTTTAAATAGTTTAAAAACCTGTAATAAACTACAGAGTTTGCTAAGAGTAGAGGTACTCTGGTTAATGCTGAAAATGGTGTGGCCAGAGGAAAAGCATGCATTGTTAAATATGAATGCAATCCTTACCAACACGAATTGAATATTTTTTTCAATAAAAAGCTAGTCCAATATAAGGTCTCATTCTATAAAGATGTATCATTCCCAAATCACAGTGAAAAGAACTCGAATAATTTACCAATTTTGTTTTCTACTATGTGCCTTACAGACACCTCACTAAAAACAGGCAGCTGACAAAACAGAATGACATTTATAGAATGTAATATTGTAGTAACAGTACTGAGATTGATTGTTACAAACTCTTTGAGTATTAAATGGTTACATCCTAATTATTTATATAGAACATTGGTCCAATAACAAAAACAGAGAACAGCAGCTGGAAATTTATCTCATCCAATGTTCAGAGATAAAAGGGTTAACCATTCTTTCCATCATTTTCTGAAGATATTCCCCTTTTCGTATTGAAATCTGACAGCAATTACATTCCGGCATTTTTCCAAGCTACTGCATGAAGAGGATGCTGAAGGCCATCACTATACAGCATACTGCCACATAAGGACTTTTCCGTTCACCTGTTGAAAATAAGGGAGACACTCGTGTTGATTAACTGAGTAGCTCACATTGATATGATATGGTTATAACCTACTATTAGAGAAGGGTACATAAGAATCAAGATGAAGTTCTTGCTAAGAAGTCCCATACATTTGGAGGGAGGGGTGGGCAAAACAAGAACTAGATGCAATATAAAAACAAGTACAATATAGAATGGACTAAACTATATCAACTTATTTCTAAGATCACCTGCTTTTCATTTGTTTAGAAATGCACCATTTCTGTGCCACTGTGTAAACCCAGATATTAACAAATACAGCACAGAATACAGGATAGAGATCCAAGAGAAATAATCACAAACTCAATTAAGACCAAACAAATATTGCTTATTTCTTTCCTGTAAAAAGGGAAATTTCCACCCACAAGAAGAAATTCAACATATAACTTTTAGCTGTAACTTTTTTTCCTCAGGTAGCAATTCATGACATTTTTAAAGGGGGAAAAATAAGCATTTGTGAATGCAAATAAATGGGATAATCAATAAAATTGCATTTTAAGGATGGACATAAAAAATGAAATGTTCAATACAAAGCATATTAGAAAAAACTATTTCTGAGATGGACTTCATACCAAATCTACAGTATGATTACTCTGGGTTAAAAATGAAGAACTTAAAACCTTTTCTGTATGAGTCCATTTTCATGTGTTTAAGGAGCATTTACACCTGGAGACTTTCCTTTGCATGAAATAGACCTGGAGTTAACTTGTGAAATGGTCTTGCAAACAGATAAGCGATCTTGTTATTGTGAGTTAACTCAAGTTCATCTTGTTCTTTCCTGTTTCTTCAGTAATTGCAAGGCTGTACAACTCCACAAAGCACCAGGCATTTATGTTCGGCCTTGAGGGCATGAGAAAGGAAGAAGGCTGTACTACTCCTAGAAATAGTACTGGATATGTATGTATCTGGCATCCACCAAGAGAAATGGTTTATACTCCCCTCACTTGAGTTTTTTTCTATGATGTTTAAAATCAGCTCTTTCCCAGTAACTAAGTTCCTTATTTCACTTAGCAAGTTCAGTTAACTACCTCTGGAAAACATCAATCTTGACCACCCTTATCAACTCAAATACTCAATTGAGCTCACACAGTCATATTGTTAGTAAGTATGTATCTTTGTGTCTGTTCAATGACAGTATTCATAAAAGATAACATACACATACAAATAAAATAAACATTTGGTGTTTTTCTGAAAGTGTTTTTCTATCCATAGACATTTAATGGACTGCCTTCCAGCTGGAGGAAAATCTAGAAAGTGAGAGAATAGTGTTTTTACAATATCACTATTTCAACTAGGAAAAAAAAAAAAATTTAAAACTAAAAATTACCTTGGGTTATCATTTCTAAGCAATGCTAATTCCTTTAGGGGGATAAAACAAAAACAAAAAATAAACCTCAAGTTAACAAATGAATTAAAAAAAACAACAAACCCATTCTGGCATAAATTTTAGGTAGATTTCATAAATAAGCCTGTCACTCTTATTAGGGCTAGATATTCGGATTATCCAATAGTCTTATTAAACACCTGAAAAAGAAATTAACATTGTCCTAAATTTTCCATCTGCTGGAAATTAAGTTTTGAGGAAGTTCTCTTCCTCATCCTCCAACTTAGAATGCTGTAATTAACATATGGGTTTCATTTTCCTGTTTTTAATTTTCTTAAAAGAGATTGCCATGTGGGAGAGGTAAACATCTTTGGTTGAACTTGGGCAAAAACGTTACTTCTTGTCTGGTCTTTGGTCTGTATACGTGAATGTGAAACAGTTGCTGTAATGTGATGTGTAACGTAAGATGATTTGGCTGGGCATTTTCCCATTAAAACTGCATCTTTTCTTTGTGAATATATTTTGTGTTAAGATAAGAGGAGCATGTGTTTGAGACAGCAGCACAGCAGCATCAACATTTTCTGAGCCACTTTGCCAAAATGCAAAGCTAATGCTTTCATGTAATTGGCAAGAAGGAATACTTTAACTGAACCATTTAACCTATGGCATTCATATAGTCAAGAGAGGAAAATAGAAATAATAAATGAGCAAGCAAAAAAGAAAAGGCACAATTTATTATTCGACATAAAAATAGATAAGACTACAAAAAAGCACTAAGAAAGCTACAACCTAGATGTCTTAAACTTTTAGCTATACTTTCAAGTGTCGATTGTGAACAAAAGGGTCACCTGGGTTGGCTACTGAATGAAGCTGCAGACACTTCTCTTATTTATTACATAACATGGATTTAAAACAACTTAATATTTTATTTATGAATTAGCAACTTATTGATAATACTGAGATAAAAACTCAGATCAGTAATTCGGCTTTTTATATGTTTACCTATGAATACTTAGAATTACTCTAAATTCTCTTTATTCACTCCAACTGTCTTGCTCTTCCATTATGTTCTCTCTTCAGTTTACTGGGGGTAGTCTTACCACTCTCTTCCTTGACAATATTTTTCCCAGGTGATTTGGCTCTGAAGCAAGCAGTTTGGTGTATGTATATTTACAGTTATCATTATCTATCAGCATTAGCCATGGAGGGTACTATTTTGTCTCTTTATCTCTCTCTTCTTAGTTATTTTTGAAGTGGCTAAGATTTTTCTGTTATTTCAGGGTTTGCTGTTGTTGAGCGTGACTGAATGCCAGATAAGTCTGCACCACAAAGCTTTGTAAATCTAGATTGGATATTCTCAACTTTAGCACCATTGACATTTTGGACTACTTTTGTTGTAAGGGGCTATCCTGTACATCACAGGATGTTCAGTAACACCCCTGACCTATATATGTCCCCCCCCACTCTAGTTTTGAGAACCAAAAATGTCTCCAGACATTGCCAAATATCCCGAATCATAACCACGTATACAGGCTATACCTGTGCTTTACCAAACTAAGGTCAATAATACTTCTTATACACACACACACACACACACACACACAAAAGATTCTCATGTGTTTTATTGTAAGAGATAATAAAGTCTGACAAAGAACACTGAAGAAGGTCATTTTAACATGTTAAAAAGCACACATCTCTAAAAGATGTTACAATAGTCAATATATTTAAAATGAGGGCCTTGAAAGAGGTACTTTTCTGCGAAGCTCTTTGTGCTTATACTATTATCTTCCACAAGATGAAACTTAAAAGGCCAAAGAATCCTATGTCATCATAACAGATTTAAAAAGGACTTCTAGATAATTTAGCACTATGCTTACAATTTCCACTGTGTCTAGGTGGTGCCAATCATTAAAAGCTAAAGAGAAGAAAAGTTGCTCTCTCAAAATTATTTCAATGTTAGCAATATCTGAATCTTAGAAGATGCTACAAATAATTTGAAATTCCTACAGGTAATTTTTAGGACTTAGCTGAGACTAGGTTATGCCTGTAATTAGCTTCAGATCTATTACATCGATTCTCAGGTCTTTACAAAAATTTCTAAATATTACAAGAACTTAGTTTATATTTTTCAGTCTTTAATAAATCTTGTTTTCTGCTATAGTCCATCTTCTAATTTTCCACACCTCTGAGAAGTGAAAACGAAAATAAGACATAATATGCTAAAGGGAACATAGCTTATCTAAGGGAAATGAATCTTAAATTCTCCATCTTATTTAAAGGAACTAGTTTGGGGGATTTCAGGTTGTTGTCAGAGTGGCTAACGAGGCTAAATGTCAAACGTAGGAAAAATTTTCTTCATTATGAAAGCCTAACAACTTTATGAAAGAAAAAAGTAGTTACATATACATTCAATGTTAAAAGAAGAGTACTAAAATCAAACATAAGGGGGTCATGTAAATAATTCCAAGAGGCCAAGACATATTCACTTTTTAGTCTAAGTGGTATAAGTACTAATGCCATGCAGTGGTTTTTTGGGAATGTGGCATGTTAAAAAGGGTATAATCTATTATTCAAGAGTATTGGTGAATTACAGCAATAAAATCCATTTTACTTCATTAATTACCAATCATTTGAGAGGCTACTATGTGCTGCTGGGCACTGGGCTAAATGTTAGATATTATATACATAGGGGGATGGGAAAAATATATTATCTAAAAATAAGTACACTTAAGATGCTCCTCATCTTATTATGAAGTTAAAAGATAACCACATTTACGTTAACTTTAATCAATAGAACAAAGCTCAGCTATGACCACATCGGTTTAATAGACAAAAGTTAAAAAGCAACAAATAACATTCCATGACTTAGTATAGGGCAATAAAATGATTGTTTAGATGATTG
This sequence comes from Rhinolophus sinicus, assembly GCF_036562045.2. Lineage (NCBI taxonomy): Eukaryota > Metazoa > Chordata > Mammalia > Chiroptera > Rhinolophidae > Rhinolophus > Rhinolophus sinicus. Next base: position 146,074,594 of record NC_133753.1, on the reverse strand, counting down.
CTCAGCAAGCCTTTCATTGATGAGAAATTCATCCTCAGGTATCAAAATGGCATATATTACAAATAACATGCTCTCTACTGTAAGCATGTGTGTATAAAACTACATATATATATCTGTCTGAAATCTCTTCAAAACCAGGAATGCATAACATTTCATATGTGAATTTCAAGGGAGATTCTTCTTGTATTTTTCATCTCCCTGCTAATGAAATATGAGGTACCTGCCCAGTCTAGTTTTAAATAGCACAAGTCAGAGTTTGGTAGAACTCTACACACGTTTCCAAAACTAAAGAAAATTAGGAAGGCTGCACTTTTAAAACTGACATTTGATTTGTGTGAACAGGACGTAAGTAAATTGGCCAACAATTTATAGCTGAAGTAGTAGAGGGAGATTATATATAGACACTTACCAATTCTGGCACACTTCCAAAATATACCCAATAATCTGCAAGAATGAAACAGAAAAAAGTAGCTAGTGATGACTGGGAAAGGTAAATCATTCTCTCAGTATCTTACAGAAAATTCATTATATACTAGCTTTTTAACTTCTGATGCTTTGCTTTAAAAATGAAATTTATTTGATGTCGAGCTACCACAGTAACTTATCAACTATCAATGTACAGACATTGTTACAAACTGGAATATATGTGGTGTCATAGGTTAAACCCAGGGTAAATTAATACCTGAGTGGCAAAAATTTGCACAAGGGCTTACTACTAGGATTAATTCAGTCAACTTCAAGTGCTTTACCTTCGAAAATAGAAAATACATATACTAAGTTAAATAAAAATTAATTTTGAGAAAATGGTAAGTGAATAGTTTTAAATGAATTTTGACTTTGAAAAAATAGAACTCTCATACTATAAAACCTTACTTCTTATAGAATGTACCTCTATATTTAAATGATCTATAATCACGAACTCCAATGACAGCATTTACACAACTACGTCATTCCATAAGGAGGAATACAAAAATATGTGCCTATGTTTTCAACAAAAATAGAAAAATCCTAATTTAGGGACATTATATATACGAGTTAGCTAAATACAGCAATTAAAACACATATATTCTGGAAATAAAAAGAATTAAAGTGAAGATGTCCATTTCAATTCTATAAATGAATATATTATGAACTAAATACATGTTATATAAATATATCACTTATTTGCCATGTATAAAACAGCTTAAAAACAAAGCCGAGTCATTCTATGAATAGAGATATCAGAAAAAAATAAAAACATTGTAGATAACTATTTTGTTGGCCTGACAGAAGAACAGAAAGGTGTCATACATGGTTACAAATCAAGATAAATTAACATTACTTATTACAGTAAGTTAGGAATGGCGTAACACAATAATAAAACTTAAATTCCAGAGAAATTTGTATTACACTTTTTTTGCCCAAAGAGATAGCTGGTGAATGAATCATTATATTAGAATGATTAAGATGGAAAAAAAATACCAGTTCAATTAAGTTCTATATAGGTTCTTCTTCTGAAGTGTAATAACTTACTGACCTCAAAGCAAAAAGTCTCTTACTACTTCAGATTAAATGAAATGGGTGAAAATACAAGTTTATTTTGTAGGATGGACATTCTGACAAGAGTAACAATTTTATTATAGGAATCAAAGGACAAAGACCATATATATTCTTGAAAGTAATATAGAATAATATAAGGGCCAGATTGTGCCTAAGTTTAATAGCATGTACCACTCAATAGAGTTCTTATAAGGACTAAATGAGTTATTACACAGTCTTTAGAATAGTGACTAACGTGCTGTGTTCAATAATACAGAGGCTGAAGGCACATGTGAAAATGCCAGATAGCACTTTAAATTGGCTTACATTTCATCAAAAAATGGAAGACAACTGGTTAGTGATCTGCAATGTCACAGTTGCTTGATTCTAAAAAGCGTAACATGCACCACTGATTTAAGGCTACTCTGGTTATGGGACTCAGAGGTAAGGTATCTGAAGCTCCTTCACGGGAAACTTAAAGACCCACGGAACACAGTCTGAAATCATATGATCACAGTCAAATTCTTTTCAGGTCTGATATTCTAGAAATAACTTGAAGTATCATTAGGAAGTTGGTACAACACAGTTAGCCTATTAAAAGCTATTTAAATAAAACAAATTTCCTAACTTGGCCACTTAGAGATTTATTAGTACCATTTTGGCCTTTTGACATCTTTCCCCACCTAGACATATTTCTGTACTATCCCAAATACTATTTATTAAAACACAGGAACTTTACTAGTTAGTAAAAAACCAATACAATTTTGCTGTGGAATTTCTACGGCTATAAGCCAATAAATTTATCTGCTGATAAAGCTATCAGGTCTACGAAAATAGGAAACGAGACAAAGTAGTAAACTTTTTCTGCTGATTTCTAGTTGTTATTAATTGAAACAGCAAAAAATTAACTTATTTTCGACAGTGAAGTCATCAAGAACTCGTTTTATCCAATTGGTCTAGACATCTCCACTAAAGCACGGAATAATAAAAGGAAAGTTTTTGATGAGTCTTATAAAAATATGTTTTGTAACAAAAAAGAACAACGGCCTATACAATTTTTTTTCTACAGAAAATATGTCTTATATAGAGGTTAAAATAAAATGGGGCTTAACATTTACATAAATAGAAACAAAGTCTTTAAAAAAAGCTTTCAAACAGTTGACTGCATCAGTATGTAATTTAAAATGTAAAAACAAGCATGCTATTTCTTTAGTCTTTTATGTAGGAGAAATATACTACTACTCAACCTCTACTGTAAGGTTGGCAGCCCTGAGAACTCCTTTTTTAATGTAGCATGTTATGGATGTATTCCTGCTCCCAAAGGAACGAGGAGCAGTCGTGTTTCCACATGCAACCTACTTTCTTCATAATGATATCTATAAAGTCTAAATATTCTACTCCACTACTATGTGATTATTCTTTAATGAAATAAACACTTACGTATCTTATTAGATAGACGTTATACATTATATTAAAATTCCAAGCAATTGATCAATGAGAATGTTTACTGGTTTCTACCATATGCTTTAACTATAAGTTAATGGTTTGGGGATGCAGAGGAAGGGAAGGAGGAAATAAAACTGGCTGGATAAAAAGGCTTCATGTACAACTAAGAAACAAATAAAATTATATAATTCAGCAGGTGGACAAAGTATTAAATTGAGTGCTGAAGACTAAGTGCAATGAGAGTTCAGAGAAAAAGATGGAATGACAAAAAGACAATTTCTACAAAGCATTCTCATAAAAACTGATGGACAAATAACTCAGTTTTCAGTTTTTGTAGGTTAAATAAAATCCCTCAAGCCAACAGATAAAAGATTGCCAGTTTACTAGAACACTATTACTGATTTTCAATATTCAAAACTAGTTAGGGGTTCTATTTATTCCTCTACACATGTTCAAACAACGCCGGGAAATAAAAAGGAAAAGTAACAAATGCCAAATGATTTAGATAATGGGATGTTTGAATAAATGCTACTGACTCCAAAGATAGAATGGAATTGAAGGAAGGAGAGCAGACATTATTACTCTCATAGTTGAATATCTACCAGCTGGCCTCCTGAAGGAGCTTTTAGTAGTGGAAAAGCAGAGTTTGACCTTGCAGGATCCTAATTTGGCATTTTTTCTATCCATTAAAAACAAAAAGGGTGCTGAAGATAATTATTCCTATGTGAAATATTATATTTTTTCATTTTATTTCTTAAAATGATTAAGTGAGGTACACTCTCTTATTAAGAAAGGATTAAGACAGTAATCTACAAAATTAATAAATATCTAAGGTAGAGAAAGTTTACATAGTTTTCACTACATAATCTCTTTATATACTCTTCCTTTTGGTTGAATTCAACGTGTACTTCTGTATTATGGACATGGCACTTTAAAATTTAATTCTGTGTGTTATTAAGCTCAAATTTTTTGGGGGTATGAATATATAATTAAAAGGAATGTGACATGACCAAGACTTAATTTTTACTACTGTTTTAAGTAAGTTAAATAAATTTCTCCCAAAATGTTTGCTTTATGATACAGACAGGGAGCTCCTATGATTAGAACAGTATTGGATTGGAGAGGGAATGTCTGTATCATTACTTTAATGGACACAGTGCTTGCAAACTGTTTAATGCTTTAAAAATGTGATAACCAACTTTACTAATTATTCTATTAAAAACTAAGGCCACACACTGCCTTTGAAAGCACAAAGTTGTACCTCTTAATTACAGAAAAAGAATTTGTGGCATCTTTTTAAACACTTTTTTTTATTCAGTCTAACACATTTCAGGTCACTTCTGATATTTACCTTTTTAGTTAGTAAGATTCTGTGAGTATAAAGTTTTTGGATTTTTAAAAACAGAGGGACAAAATGATGGAAAATGTTATTACAAAACTAAGTTACATACAGGAATTGAATTATTTAATGACATTTATAGTAATTTACATTCAATGCCTTTAAGAACTAATTTGTGTGATTAGACATGTTTAGTAACATACCCAGTTTTATTTCTGTCCAGGATGCTGGGTGCCAAGGATCGGATATAAGCACAGGTACATATAAGCAGCAAGATTACAGTCAACAGACTCTGAAAATTGAAAATGGCAGACTAAAAAGAGAAAAAGAAAAATTAATATCACAAGAACTGCATTGGTAAAACATGCCAGACAAGTCCATATTAAGAATCGTACTATTTTCTTCAAAAAGGCAAACAGAATGACATGACTGAGAACACTTAAAACCAAAATAATGAGGTGTACTGAGACTACACTTTCTTTTTCATTTTTTGGGCCAAAGAATGGAGAAGACTGAACAAAAATTCTAAATTCAACAACTTGAAAACCCAATCAAAATGCCAGGAATCCAAAATAGCTCACCAAAGCTGACTCAATATGTAATCACGACAGAGGTTCAGGGGCCCAGACTATGAATGAGGCCATGGAGTCTCCACGCTCTGCCAGTAGCTGGCTATATGACCTTACTTGAATCATTAGCCTAAGTCTGTTTCACGTCTGTAAAACTGGGTGGAGAGTGGGGAGACAGACTAAATGTTGGCTAAAGTTTCCTTCAATTCTGAAATTATTTTAAGATAAGAATGCTTTAAATTTAAGCAATCATGTTCCATGCACTGACTCATACTAGGTTATTAGGTTTTGGTGAAAGAAAGGCGCTTGATTGCTCATCCACTGCTGATTCCTTAAAAGTTACTGACAAAATTGAACACAGGAATCACACGAAATCATAGGTTTCCAGTCAAAGTAAAATGAAGGTGGGCCTTACTCTATTCAAAGTTCAGTCCAAGTGTTATATTTTGGAGGAAGTCTCCTTGAACTCATCTGCCTCCCCTCTCCTATTTCATATAGAACTTTCCTTTCTGTTACCACAGCAAACTTATAGGCATTTATTATAATACTCATGCCTTAAAAGTGGACATTGTCTTATGACTCTGAATCCTCAGCACCTGACTATGTACTTGCTAGACAGTGAGAGCCCAATAAGGGATTGTTGAATGAATAAAACACATTTTTAAAACTGCAGAAATACTACTGTACATATAACAGCCCAAAAGAATCCAGTGAAAAATGATTACATACATCCAGTAACATAAGGAAATTAAATAAGGTGGCTGGCTGCATAATTAATTTAAATCAATAGCCTTCATGATTATATTATCAACCAGTTGGAAGACATAATAGAAAAAAGACTCAACTACAACAAAAAGCTAAAATATCTAGGATTAAGCTTAACATGAAATGCACGACATTGGCACCAAAGGACAAAACTGACAAAATCTTAAAACATACTGAAGAACATAAAAGCAGAATGAAGTAGTAGACCAGATTCTTATATTGGAAGGGAACATCGTAAAGCTAATCTGCAAATTTAAAGTGAACCTACTACCAATATGTTAGTTTTGAAATAGACAACTGATTTTGAAGTTCATATTAAAAAATAAGTAACAATAGCCAGGAAAATGCTACAAAAAGAATTAGTTCTGTCAAAAACTGTCATAATATTTTTTAACCTTTTACATGTTTGATGATATTTATAAACTGTTCGAAAGATTTTTAAAAACTATACGTTATTTACTAATATCTGTAAGGACAAAACATGCTTATGTACAATACTAAGTGGTGGGAAAGCAGCATGTACGATTTCACAAGCAGTATGTCTTTAGCTATGTAAACATTTGTGCAAAGAAGAGAGGGGAATGCAATGATTATCTCTAGAAGGTTTTTAACCTAATTCTCAACTTTTCTGCATTTCTCAGATTTTCTAAGTGTTACTTTTATGGTCTGAAAAAGATAAACAAAAATCATTTGTATTTATTTTAATAGTTGTTTTTCTATGGAAATCATTTCTTCACTGATATAGCAAAGGTAAAGTTTGATATGCCTTGGTTTTTAGTTGAATTGGATTTTAACTTTGCATCTGTGAAGGCAACTGATATACATTTTATGACTTGAAATAAATTAATAAACTCTAACGATCAATTCTAGTAGAAAACACAGTATCTCACAATGCTTATCTTTCAAAGGTCATATTTTGAACATGTATATGAGTATGTTAACAAAATAGTATTTGATAATAATAACCTCATGAAATATAAAGCACAATTTCCTTCCAGCCAACATAACTAAACATATTTAGTATTTACTCTGGTGCATGAGGCTACACATGGGATTTAAAAAGTACATAGCATGATTCCTTTCTGCCAGGACTTTACAGCTAACAGTAACTGATACATACTGAGTGCTTGTTTTGGATTATCTTATTTATCCTCATATATGTTATTAATACCCTTAATTTATACAAGAGACAACTGAGGCATAAAGCAGTTACAATGGAGTTAGAACAGGGAATATATTTAAAAAACTAAATAGCAACTCACTGCAGCATATCTAAGTGACAACTGAGACATGCTGACAAAAAAAAAAAAATGCTGTTTTCATAAAGAAAAGTCAGAAAAGGCTTCAAGGAAAAAGCAGGAACTGAATCAAGCCTTGAAAAGCCACAATTAGATAGGCAAAAAAAAGAGCAGAGTCCAAAAGAGACAAAAGCATGGAAGATATCCCCCACAGAATCAGGAATTTGCATGTTCAGGAAATAATGAGCAGATTTATCGTATTGAGCAAAGGATTCATGTAGTAAAGTGTCTGGACAATAAATTTGTAAAAGAGGTTTATCATCTTCCTAATGGAGTATCTAAATTCATGATTTCGCAATGTGTACTTTTTTCTTCCCTGAATGTCTTGTTAAAGAAACATGCTTAAATGATATAGTGTCTGGGATTCGTTTCTAAATAATCCAGTGTGCGTGTGGTGGAAGGTGTGGGGTTGATGATGAAATGCTGAGTATATGGTTTCATTGTACTCTTCTTTCTACCTATGTATGTTTGAATTTTTTCATAATGAAAGATTTTAAGAGGCACTTAAAAACATGCCTATTATTAAAGAAGTGGGATGTGTATGTATACATTTGTATGTGAAACCATTTACAAATAAAAATCATTTACAAGTATGTAATATATGATACATACAACTTTGTTCCTGGGGTTTATAAATCCTAACATTTAAACAAATAATCTTAGGTGGTAAAGTCTTGTAGATGTACTCAGACTGTTTCAAACTCACAGACATTAGCCTGCCACTGCTTAGCCTACCTAAGTATTTCTCTTAATGCTTAGCATCTGTTGCCCATTGATATAAAATTTTAGTCTCAGGGTTAAAGGAAACAGATGTTCCTGTTCTATAGAAAAATAATTGGGATTTTCAAGAGGAAAGTGTTATTAAAGGGAAGGGAGGAAGCTAAGAAAAAAGTAAGCATACTTGATCACAAAATAGAGGGAAAGAGGATAAAAAAGGTGATAAGGGAAGGAAAATTCATTTAATGTGTTTAACTTTTTCCAGACCTTTTAAATCCTGAAATCCTTTTCAAGGTATTCTGTGTTTTTGCACATGCCATGTATTTTTGCCTGCCTGGTGAACTGACTCAACCTTCTGGTCGCAACTGAAGAGTTACCTCTTCTGTGAAGTCTTCCCTGACCCCACTCTCCACACCAAGCAGAGTCAGGATCTTTGTACATGTATGTGTTAAACACATTACCTGCCTAAGATAGCACCCTTCAAACTGTACTGTAAGTGTATCCTTTATTTTACTGAGGTTCTTATCAATCCCGTGTCTACCCTGTTTCCCTGAAAATAAGACCTAGCCGGACGATCAACTCTAATGCATCTTTCGGAGCAACAATTAATGTAAGACCCGGTATTATATTACATTACATTATATTATATATTAATTACAGTATATTATATTATTATATTAATTTTTGCTCCAAAAAACACATTAGAACTGATTATCTGGCTAGGTCTTATTTTTGGGGAAACCCGGTAGTAAACAAGATAGTACACAGTAGTCACTGAAAAACAGTCGCTGACTAAACAGGAATTTGAAAGCAATTGCAAATAATGACCATTTTAACAAATGCAAGAGCATACTTAGATTCCAAATTAACAATGCATGTTACTGAAAAAGTGTAGATCAGACTGCTAAATATTTTGTTAACTATTCAAGAGAAATCACACACTCCTTTGTATTTATAATTACTTGTCAATGGCATTTGAAATATCTAGAAGGTAGTACCAAATGTCCTTATATTTATGTTAAGGGCCCAGGCTATAGAGTAAAATAAAGGCCTGAGGTAATTTCCTTTCAATATCTAAATCTTTTTATGTCACAAACTGGAATTCAGAGAAAGTTCTATCAAGTAGCCAGCTTTAAGGTGCTTGCATATGGGACAATGTGTATTTTTCTGACTCTACCTAAAAGATATACATCTTTAAGAGGTCTGGATGACTGAGTAGGAAATCTGGCTGGCAAAATATTCCAGAACCTCAAATAATTCTCAGATTTAAGGTTTACCTAGTTTTCTGTGAGGACACCCTATGACAATGCTGGGAGGTTATATAGCGGCATGCTATCCAGTTTAATAAGTATAACTACCTATTAAGCATTAAATAATGTACTTGGAATTAAGGAGATATAAAATATAAGATGATTTGTTCCTTCTGGAGGAGGCTCTAGGGAAGAATCCATCTTCCTGGCCTTTCCAGCTTCTAGAGGCTGCCTGCATTCCTTGGCTGGTGACCCATATCTCTTGGCAAAAGTGACTCCATAGTCACTTCTTTTGTGACTATGACCCTCCTACTTTCCACTGACAAGGATCCCGGTGGTCAAACCCACCCCCCTCCCCGTAATTCAAGATGATCGCCCGGTCCAAAATTCTCAACTTAATTAATTATGCAAAGGCCCTTTTGCCATGTAAGCTATATTCACAGGCTTTTTTGGTCAGCATTCTGCCTACCACACCTACAAACATCCCGTTTCATAAAGAAGTATCCAATAACATTCCCTAGATTCTGGGCTTCCTGGGCACCCTCTGGAGCACAACCTCAAATACAATCAGAATGGTAACCCTTGGTGTGTGGAGTACTGCAGCCCTACCTTGACCTTTGACGGTCAGTCTCAGAGATGTGCTCTCTCGTCTAAAAAAATGGCAATGGAGATCCCAAACTATTTTTCCTTAAGGCCCCTTTTATTATCTCCATACTCCAGCTCTATCACACTAATCATAGCTAATCAGAGCTTCTGATAGGCTTCAAATAATAAATGTTATTGTGCTAAATTAATTTATCCAAACCAGAAGGAAATAAACTTGCTAAGTCAATTACTTTGTACAATCATTCCAAAGTAAATCATAGTTTGTTAAGCTAGTCAATAAAAATAATTCAGACTTTCATTTGGCCACCACTATAGTGCATGAAATCCTTTATCAATGAATCGATATTCATCACTACAAAACGTAGGGTAGTGTCCAAAAATGAAATTACTTGTAATGTTGACACATCTTTTAAAAATGCTCTATACTCAAGTCAGTTTGAATAGTTAGGAATATTTATTTCAGATTCAATTTTTGTCATTTTATCTATATAAGATCTTATTTTCAGAATCATTCCTGAATGTGAAAACTATATTCACTGAGTTTGAATTTAAGGACAAGAATTCAACATAGGGTTTTGTTTTTAGACGTATAAATAAAAATATTTCTGAATAAAAGAAACCATCCAAAACATTAATAATACAGGGGAAAAAAGGAGAAAAGATCCATTCAGTATAAAGGTTCAGATAAAGAAACAATGAGAAAAGCAGTAGAAATATACATATTAATATGCTAAACAGTGTTTTGTCCAGAGCCCTCAATGCCTGGCTGCTAAGCATATTAAACCTGCAGAGAAGACTGATTAAGCCTACAGTATTCTCATTAGTCCTGGATCACTTAAGCTATATGTAGCTTATTTATTTTTAGGACTATTAAAGTAAATTGTTCAACCGATTTGTTAATTAAGAGCCTTCTTTATGCATAACACTGTCTGCGAGTTTTAAATGTTGACTGCCTCCTATATGGGAAATAAATTTTTACTGACATATTAATTATTCCAGTTTAACTGAAATCTACTTTAAAACAAGAATTGAAAATCAAAGACTTAAATTTTTAAACCTCCAAATAGTAACAATTTCACCTCTTTTAATACCTACTGCATTTACACAAAACTAAAGTCATTTATCCCTCTCTGCGGGGCCAAAGGAAATCCAGAAATGACATTCCTGACCTAATTGTGATTAAAAATTATACAGCACTGGAAAAGTGGGTCAGCATTGTATCATTTACAAATCTGGGTCAGGTCAGCATTTCCCAACTAGTTTGTACTTGTAAATTCATATGTACCACTATTATCCCTTAAAATGGGAAACATGGAAATGCAAGGATAAATGTAAGCCTGTATGGGAATGTACATGTACACACACACACACCCCATTTGCCCCAAATAACTTACAGGTGATTGAAGTACAGGTGATTGAAAAGATTTTCACTAACAGAAATGTTTAACATTTTCTTTTTGCATTATTAGCCCATAAATTCAATCTTTGTTGCTTACTGTAAGGTAGCACAGCTATTAACAAACATACAAGTTATTTTATCTTAGTTTAATTTGAAACCAAGAAACCAGGATTGCTTAAAGCTTCAATGTTAATAACATATTAGATTCTCTTAGCACCAGTGGCTACCAAACATCTGGATTATTTAATGAAATAATCCAACTATATAAACTTGTCCTTGGATAAATTAGCATCTCTATGTATCAGTTAATTTCACTTGTAAAATGAGGGGGCTGGACAAAATAGCCATTTGATCTCACTGGTCCTGTTTCAAACGTGAGGAGAGATCTTCTCCACGCACACTTGTCACTTACATTAGCAACTTTCATGGCTATCAGTAAAGCTACACTCCAGAGTACAAGCACCTCAACTCGGTTCTCCACTGGCAACATTAGCGGTCATTTGCACTTACGTCCACTCATTGTCATGGTACCTACAATGCATTTGCTGTTTGTGTTGCTTAGTTTTTAGAGCTATTTTACAAACAACTCAGATCTAAATATAAAGCAATAAGCATATCAAAGGTGTTAAAAGAAAGCGTATGTGTAACTGTAATAAATAGTAGACTTAAAAAATAAAGAAAAGAAATGCTTCACATGTTTTTGACAAACGATTTTGATGAGAAAAGCATTCTGAAGGAACAGTGCAAATCTTATTTAAAAAATTACTCTGACCACGCAATCAGAAGAGACAAACACTAGTAAGAATGGAAAAGCTTCCAAATACATGGAGTCAAATAGGGTTATGAACCCTGGCTACTCATTAGCATTTGGAGTTTTTAAAAACAATGCCCCGAAATTTGCACTGAATACGTTGGGCATCTACAGTTTCTCAAAGCTCCCTGGAAGTTTTTATTGTAGTCAGGGCTACAACCACTATGGACCAGCATCCACTTCAGTGGTTTTCAAAGTGTGGTTCATGGAACCCTGTCATGGATTTAGATATCTGCCTTTCTATTGTGATTTTTCTGTGTGTTAATGGTGCAAAAGTAATAGTAGCAACAGAATTATCGTCTTAACCAACCCCCTCTATCCCCAAACCACTGAGGCATACAAAGGTTTGTTTTCTTCTTGAATTTCTTGTGGCACTAACGGTATTGTTGTATAATAAAAAGAGCATAAGATTTGGTGACAAAGCTGTCAAATCTTAGCTTTGTGAAGTATAAGCAGTGTGATCTTGGGCAAGGCTTAGTTAACTCTTCTGTGCCTTATTCTTCATAAGCAATGTAGTCAATAATGTAAGTCTTTAAAAACTGGAGTTGTGCTTCATCAACCTTCACGAAGCACCTTCAAAATGATTTTCTTATTTATCCCTTCTTTTAACCTAACTACCGTGTTTCCCTGAAAATAAGACCGGGTCTTATATTAGTTTTTGCTCCAAAAGATGCATTAGGGCTTATGTTCAGGGAATGTCATCCTGAAAAATCATGCTAGGGCTTATTTTCCGATTAGGTCTTATTTTCACGGTACTATAGTCAAGCGTTGAGGCATTCAATCATCTACTATCTGTGTCACTGCCATTTGTTTCTAAACTGGTCTCCCAAATTTTAATCTTCCTCTATTTAAATATACCCTGCAGCTGGTTTGTTACCAGCTGGTTTCCTTAAAAGCACACTATTCTTTTGCCTGGTATTTACCAGGTAAGTAATTAAATGTCATCAAAACAAAGTCCTTAATATGGCAAAAAACCCCTTCAAGATCTGGCCCCAATCTTTCTAGTCTCACCTCGTCATTTCACTGCTGAACTTCTATTCCAGCCAGTCTCCAAGCAATTCAACAAGATGCCCTTTGGCTCCACAAGGGCCATTTCCTTTACTTATCTACAGGATAGAGAACACTGTCCCAGTTCTAGCTAATGATTGCTTCCCTAATCTAGCTAATGATTCCTTCTCTAATCCCTAATCAGTTTAACTCAGGGGTGTCCAAACTGTTTTCAACGTTTTTTACCAAGGGCCATATGCGGTAAAATACACAAACAGCCGGGCCACTCACTTGAGGTGAAGTACGTATTGCCTCACCTGGTTTATTTAAGTAAACTAAATATATTTTTGGAATTTGCTGTGGGCCAATTAAAAATGGATTGCTGGCCGCAGTTGGCCCACGGGCCGCAGTTTGGACACCCTGGTTTAACTATAAAATGTGGGCAATAGCTCAAACTCTGCAGGGTTTGTGAGCATTAAATGAGAATATCTGTATACCACTTAAGATACCAACACAGTAAGAAATGAAAATAAACTTCCTTAGGTTCACCAAGCCAAAGATGGGAACTGGCAATGATTCTGACCCTATTTGGCTCGGTATAAAGCTTTTATGGTCTATATGGTCTTTCCACTACATATACTGTCTTTCTTCATGCTAGTAGATAACACGTGGAATTTACTTATTTAATAATCTTCCCTGCAGGACTGTGAAGTCTTTGAAGACACTGAGAATGTCTTATATGACTTTGTATCTCCAGACTCATTCATTGGAGTACTAAGTCTAATTGACACTGTGATGTAGATTAAAAGTCTTAGTTTCTACTTTAAGAACTCTGCCCAGAGAGCAGAGAAATATAGACAAGACCCTATTGCTTTTTTCCTTGTGTTAAGTGCAATGGGAGAGGGATGCTGGAGGTATAGACACGGACTATGGATGCTCAAACGGATACCTAAAAGCAGTAGAGAAAGAGAATGGGCAAGGAAGGCTTTTTGGGAAGAGATGAAATTTCAGATGAATCTTGAAGGATGTAAAGGGTTAGGGAGAACAAGGCATTCTGAATTTGTCAAAAGTATTAACTCATAAGTATTAACTCATTGTCAGACTGTTTATGCTCTGATAGTTGTACATTGCTACTGCTGATAAACATTTTATGGCCTTGAAATGCATTTAAAAAACTGAATTCATTAAAATACGGCAGTTCAGATTTGAGTCATTATTATTGGGTTACCTCGCAAACACGTGCGTATCAAGTTTAGGAGGAAACTCAAAAATAAACTTCATTGTGCAGTTCTTCCAACTACAATGTACTTTCTCTAAAATGCTGACATCCTAAGCTCACAGGAACAGAGCAGGAATGAAAAATTAATCACCTGGCAGTTTCTATTATCCACCCATGTCTGATCGGCATATTACAGTTGAGGGCAACAGATCACTAAGACATATCAGTTATGTTGTTTCTATTAACAACTGCCTGAAGCTTGCACCTGGACATTAAGGTAAGTTTGAGCTCTGGCTTCACTACCTATTAGGTGTGTGACCCCAAGCATATCAGTCTTTTTGTTCCCTGACTTCCTTCACAGGTAAACATCTACTCAGAAGTTTTTCAAACACAGCCTGGCATATATCAAGTACTAATAAATGAGAGCTACTATTGTTACGTTTGAAAAAACAAATATGGCCAGTTTAAACACTGTTGATTTTAATTACAGTATCTGTCTTGCTTTCAGCTAATACAGAAGACAATTTGATGATAAAAAGAATAATATATCTTTGACTTGTACTAGGAGTAAAATAATTCAATTTCAACTTGTAGGGAAGATATGCAAGAATTAAGAGTAACAGTCACTCTACTCTTTTTAAATTGAAGAAGGAACCACATTTTCTAAGTTAAGTAACCGCTCACTAGTGATACTCTTTAAGAGCAAGAGTATCCATCCTATCATATGGTAGGTGGGGAAAGAATCTGCAAAATATTCATGGCCAAGGAAGGAATAACCTGCCACAAACTACCATCTCTTCGTTAAGTGGTAAACTTCTCCAGGGAAAAGTCTGTGACTTATGCCCTGTTATAATCAAAGCAGCTGACATAAAGCAAGCAACGAGTAAAGAGTTTTCAATTAAATGTCTAAGGGCTCTGTGCTGCAGGAACATCTGGCAACCCAAGCACAGCAACTTTTCAGCATCTTGGGTATCACGGTTGCTTTTGATGCAATAATAAAAGGCACATATCCTTTCCCCAGAAATATGCTCATAAATTCAACATTTGGGACGTGAACTTCATAAATTCACCATGAGGGCCCGGTGTAGAGGCTGGTGGCATTTATCATAACAAAGCCTGGGAGATTATACTATCACTACTGCTACCACTTCTGTCCTCTGACCATGCTGGCATTACCTCTTTTGTTCAACCTGGTGATGTAAGCATTCTTTTGCGAACTTTTGTGACTTATTTCAAACTTTTCTAAGCCGGCCCAAACTGTCAAAAGAATCTGCAGTAATACAAAATAACACATTTAACCTTAACAGAGTGTGGGAAACGGGAGGACGACTGGAGGCCAGGCACCACTTCAAGTATCTTTAGCTCCTAGAAGAGAAACCACCTCTGCAGAGAACTCCAATCATTAAAATCCATAGTTTGTAAAACAGCATCTTTAAGGTTGAGAGAATGAAAGAGAGGCCTAAAATTGGGGGTTTACTGGACAAGGAAATAAACACCTGGGTCAGGCCCATGGGGAGATAAGGAGAGGCAAAAAAACAAGCTTAAATTCGAGAAGTTGTAAGGCCTCAAAGGCTCAAGGACCACTGAGTCTATGTAACCGACCGGTTAAGCCAAACCAGCACATTTCTTCCTCACAAGTCAAGAAATGGCTCCGCGGGACAGGATGGGCTCCGCGACCCCGGGGTCTTAGGCAGTCTGTCCTGGTTCTCCCGGGTTGGGCATGCAGAGGCCACATGGCTCCAGGGCCTGCGCATCCTCCGAACCCCCGCAAAAGCAAGTTAGTGGCAGGGTTCCCTGGCCCGCGCACCCACTGCCGTCGCCCAACCCTTCAGTCCTAGTTTGGGCCCACAGCCCCTTTACAAAGTTCAACCGCGATCCCACAGCCCCGGTTCTTACCATAGTGAGGCCGGCGAAGCCTCAGCCACATCACCCTTCCGGGCCCAGGGCGGAAAAGGCGTGCACTCCCCGCCTGCCCGTCTCGCTCCCTCCCGCGGTCCGGTTGGACCTGTCAGGGCACCTCCTCCTGAGCCGCGCGACTCAGGCGCTAGGATAGGCTCCTCTCTATCGGAAAAGGCGGGTTTAAAAGACGTCATGCGGCCGAGCGGAAGTAGATAACGCTCTGATTGGCTGCGGGACGTCAGCCTGTGGGAGCGGGCCTTTTGGAGGAGACCGGAAGTGGAGTCACTGACAGGTGGGTTTCGAATGTGGGGATTACGTCTGTACAATATTAACTGTAGTCCGGTCCTTCTTTTTTTCTTGTTCTTTGCTCCCACCCCTTTTCTTTCTAATTTTTCCCCCCTGTTATTTCCCACTGGAACTCCGCAGTGCGTGGACATTTCCTAGCTCTAATCTCCCTCAATGTGTAAGCTACTGGGCCCTCGGTTTGTTGACTCCCGGAGATGCTTGGGTTCCCTGGCATTAACCACAGGGCCTGCACCTGCTGGGCGGCCTTTTCAGTTTCTCCCGTTGCACCCGAGGGGTTCTTTGGATTGCAAAGCGCCTTTGGAATTCCTTGCAAAATTCTGGGATTAGGAGGACACTTGGATCTGGATGGTTGTGTTGATAAGCTGTTTGATCATTTCCCTAACCCTGGCCTTTTCTCTCTCCCAATCCCAAATTGGTTGCAGACTGTCAGTGGGTGGCATCTGGGGCTGAAACATTCTCGGCCCTTTGGGGTAAGGAAAAAACTTTCTGTAGCAATAAATGAAAAGGAAAAGCCCTTTCCTGAGTTCAGTAATTATGTACCCTAGAGAAGTGATCCATCAGCAAGACAAATCACATGCCAGCTTTTTCTTTAAATCAGTAGTGTTATTTAACTTCCTCTAATTTTAATAATCCCATTAGATGAAGCTCTATCCCTGCCCTCCACCCCCTCCCCGTTTTTTGCCTTTGTATATTCTAGATGGAGAAACAGACACGTTGACATGTTCAGTTTGCATAATTGGCAGTTTCTAGAAGTCGGAGGCGCAGAGTTTATCCCTTTGTTCCCTTAAGTGAATCAGAAAGTTATGGCAACTCTTTGGCTCCAAGTGTATAGTTAATTTTTTTCTCAGGCCGCAGAGGGTTCTTTTCAGAATATTGTTTTTTTTAATACTTTATTAACTCAGAAAGTGAATAGAAAAAAATAAGGAAGGGAAACTCATATGAGTTGTTGATTTATGTGGTGTATATGGCCAAACTATGAGACCCTTCTATATTTACTGCAACACGGTGATTAAAACATTTGGATTTCTGCTATCTGTGATTACATTGTTCACTACAACACACACTTTAAAAAAAAAACACCACAAAAAACTATAGTTACTTTGAATCTATTGAATTTTCAAGAGTTGGTCAAATATACACTTTTAGCAAGTATTTTCTGAGCTTTATTCATGGGAAAATGAGAGTGCAGCAGAGGAATAAAGATGGCCTCTGTTCCTTGGAGAAATTTAATGTTCCTGCGAGAGGGGAATAAGAAATGTATAAAAATGTACTGTACCTTCCTCTTATCAAAAAAGCCATTTAATGCTCTCCCTTGTAATTGCTTTACATTATACCTAAGTCTGGTCATTCAAATTAATCTTGGCTTAGGAAATAATGTCCAAATTAACCTTGGAAATTATGTTGTGCGACTCATCAAGCTGGCTTCTAACGTAATAAATGGGTCCGTAGACTTTATAACTGCTTTTGCTTTCATGTGAAGATCATTTGGATCTTTATGAACACTTAGGGTAATATACTTCTGTGTGAAGCTGTGAATCTACCTGTTAAGAGCACCAGGAAACTGGAGTTGTTAAAGACCAGAATTGATTTACCATATTTATGGATTATAATTAATTTTAGGCCATGAATTTTTATATATTTCAGCTTCAAAATAGTAAAGAACAATGTTTGCCAGTTATTTTAAAGTTATTCATAGAATAACACAATGGTTTATTAAGTATTTATTTATTTTCATGTAACAGCAAACACAGTTAATCTGATCTGTGGTGAGTCTGGGGAGGTTGTCATTGAGCTACTTGGTTAAGCACATAGATCCCCTGCTTTTGGTTTTCACTGCCAATGAACTAATTTAAGTACTAGCTTACATCACTAACTAGAAGTCTCCTTTTTGGCAGCTCTGCTGTGGATTCTCATTTATTACTAAAGCATCTCAGATCATTTTATTACTAAAACTAAAGTCTGACTGTGTCATTCCTTTGTTCAAAAATCATTGCCTCTCCTGCGTCTAGAGAGTATTTTAAACTTTGGTTTCATGGGTTCCCTAGAATTTTATGTAAAAATAGCACATATTTATATTTTTCTGTGGAGACATTGCATAGGCTTCTCCATTATTACAAAGGTTAAATGAGTTAATACAAGGAAAAAGTATTTGGCATGCGGTAAGCACTCAGTAAGCATTGCCTATTGCTGTGTGCCTGGCTTTTTGTTTCACTAAATTAAAAACTCCTTGAAAGGAGGGATATTGATGTACAGCTGATTGACTTCCATGTTAGCACGCAATAAAAGGTTTTTAAGTTAAATTGGTATTGCTTTTATACCTCCAGATTATTTCTCCCCCTTTTCTCTTCTTACTTTGCACATAGTATGGATAGTGTTGAAGGTTTCCTTTTATTTGGTTTCCCCTTTTTTTATTCACTGATAGTCACATATATTAAAAGACAATCGTTTTACTTAACAGCTTGTTTTCTCTGATCCTCAAATAGCCTTTATAGTCTTAGGTTGAGGTTCTTTGTGTTCTAGTGTTTGTCCTTTCCTCACCTCTTTTTTATTCTCTTTCCCCATGGGTCTTAGATTAAGATACATAAAAGTTTGTTTTTGAATTGCATGTTATTTCTTTTGCCTTAAAAAATAATCTTTCTCCACTCCAATCCCATTTATTTGCTCTTCTAAACAAATATCCACAAGGAGTTCTCTGTGCTCCAAATCCCAATTTCTCTTTTTTTTTCTTTCTGTTCTTTCTTGTGTGGGGGAGGAACAAATTTTTCCTCCTACTCTTAGAAATTTCTTCTGGCTGGACTCATAAATTAAAATAAGACACTAATGACCAAATTGTACTTATGGGGCTTTCATAAGTATATAAGACAATGATGTAGATGATATTGGGTCTGCCGGCAGTTTCTGGGTATGGGCCGGGATCGCATCTCGTGAAGCTGAAGAATGGAAACACAGACCAGGGAGAGGCAAACAGTTTTAAAAAGAGGATAGTTTATTAGAGGCAGGAGAAGAGGTTGCAGCTCCCGAGGGGGAGGGTGTCCGGAATGAGTGTGCCCACTGGCTAAGGCAAAAGGCTTTTGCTTTTATACTTTCCCCTGCCTGCTTGGGGAAGGGGGCTGGAGCCTTCTAACAGAATTCATCTATTAGGTTTTTTTCCTGTTTGCTCATCCTGAAGGGATTAACAAACCAACCCATTGCTATCTATCAGATCTGCTCCTTTGTCCAGCCAGAAGGGATTTGAGATTATCTATTAACCTTAAGGTGTATTCTCATGTCTCTGTCCTGGAGTGAAGGAGACATTCCAGGGCCTGGAGTTTCAGGATATGGCTGCTTTTTTTGTTTACTCCACCAGGGACCCCCCTTTCTACCTAGCATCCATACTAACTAACCTGTTTCAACAATAGGGGACAAATTGGGGAGTTAAGGCTTATATGCCATCTTGAGCTAAGGAGAAGGGGTAAGAGGCAGTAGTTTGGGACTTCACAGGGGAAAAGGCAATTCACATGTTCCCTAAATGAATGTTTGGAAAAGAAAATGATCCCTAAATAAATGTTTGCTGGGCCATCTTTAACTATGGGATACAGAGAGGACCTTGCTTGGTTCCTTTCTATACCACTCTAGTTTGTTTTAAACTATAGTTTTCCATGATAGCTCCCTTCCTGGAGCAGGTCCTCTCTCTAAATTCTTTTGTCACTTAGAAGATTAAAGGTTCTTCCCAAGTCTTTTCTTTTTAAAAAAATAACCAACTTAAAATAATCAGTATCCCAAAAGGCATATTTTGGGATGACAAACTCTGCTTGCCCTTACCTTAGATTATTTCAACATGGCTATTGCTGCCATGCTCCCTCAAAATGCTCGTTATTGTCACCAGTGAGCTCTAGGTGCTGATCATTCTGTCCTTACAGTATTTGATCTATAAGCAACCTTTGATACAGTGGATCACTGTCTTTTCCATGGTATGTTTTCGTCACATGACTTCTAGGACATCACATTCTTGATTTTCCTCGTACCCCATTGGTTGCTCCTTTTCAGTCTTCTTTCTGATCTCTTATTGTTGAAGTGCTCCAGGGCTTAATCTTTAGTTTTCTTTTTTTCCTCTGTCTACACTTCCTCTTGATAATATCGGGTCTTAATGACTTTAAATACCATCTGTGTACCTAGGACTACCAAATTCATAATCCTAGTCTCCTCTCTTTCTGAACTCCAGGTACACATATGCAGCCTCTACACCTCCACTTGTTTACTTAAAGATATTCAAAGTTAAATGTCACACACTGAACTTCCTTCCCCTCAAATGTATTCCATTCTTTCTCATCTCAGTTGATGGCAACTCTGTACAGCCAGTTGCTGAAAACTAAATATTTGGAGTCATCCTTGACTGTTTTTCTCATATTCCATCAAATTGATCAGCATATCTTACTGATTCTATAGAATATATCTCGAATTTGATTGTTTCCTACTATCTCTGCTTTTAGTACACTGATCACCTCTTGCTTGAATTACAGTAATAATGTTTTAGCTGGTTTCCCTGCTTTCTTCAGTCCTTGCCTCTGTGCAGTCTATTCTCAGATACTTTTAAAATGTAAGACTGATGCTTTTAAAATGTAAGAAAAAAATTGTATTAAAGTGTAAGATTCTAAATGCAATGTGTTATCCTAGCTTGGGTCCTGGAATAGACAAAAAATATTAGTGTAAAAACTGGTAAAATCCAGATAGTCTGGAGTTCAGTTAAATGCACCAATGTTGATAAAAAGCACCATGGTAATGTAAGATGTTAATATTAGAGGAAACTGGGTGAGGTGTATATGGGAACTGTTTCACCTTTGCGACTTTTCTGTAAATTCAGAATTTTATTCCAAAAAAAAAAAAAAGTATTAAAAAAATGTAACATTACTTCTTTGCTTAAAATAAACCTTTTATGAATTCTCATTTGACTCATGGTAAAAGGCAGTATCCTTACACTGGCCTACAAGACTGTGTGACCTGGTTTCCCATTGCCTCTCTGACTTCATTCCTTTGTATTTTCTCCCCTCACTCTGTTCCAGCCATACCGGCTGCCTTGTTATATATACTAGGTTCACTTCCATCGTAGGGCCTTTGTACGTGCTGCTTCATCTACTTGGAATCCTTCTTCCCAGACATCCACACAATAATTCCTTCACCTCCTTTATGTATTTGCTCAAATGTCACCTTTTCAGAAAGCCTACCTGAACCTCCTATTTTAAATTGCAGCTTTGAAACGATCTGACTCCTCCTGTCCTCCAACTGGCCTCTACTCCCAATTTCCTCTACCTTGTTTTATTTTCTCCTTTTACTATAGCACTTATCACCATTCTGTATATTTCACATGCTTATTATGTGTATTTTTAATTGTTCGTCTTCTATTAAAATGTAAACTCCACAAAAGTAGGAAATTTTATCTGTTTTTTCCTTTATTCCAAGTTTTAATACACTGTCTGAGGCAAAGAAGTACACATGTGTTTTGGTTGAATGATTGAACTTGACTGGGTATTTGAATTTGTAATCCTTGAATTGTAATCAGTCTGAAACACTGACTTGTTTATCGTTTCCATATATCATGCTATTTCTTGCATCCAAGTCTTTGCTTATACAGCTTCTTCTGCTTGGAATGCCTCTCCTTACCTTTTTCATTCCACCTCTAAACCATTTTCACCTTTTAAGATTCATATCTTTAAAAAATGTAACTCAAAGAAGCCTTTCCTGAAATGTCACGCTGGCTTATGTGCTACTTTTCAGAGGAGCTCCCACCCTGCCTCTGCATTTGACAAGCTTGGGTACTAGAAAGTTTGAAATGTATCCTACTCATCTTTGGGATATGAAAGCCTGTACATAGGTAGTCAGTGAATGTTTTAATGCATTAATGACAGGACCAAAGTCACTCAGCTCTGAAGTGGCAGAGTTTTGATTTCAAGCCAGCTCTCCTGAATATAAAATCAATGTTTTATTTACTATACCTTATTTTCTAGGAAAAAGGTAACTGTCTTTAAAATAAGAGAAGGATTTTTTTTTTTAATACAAGTAGGAGATGGTTAATGTATTTCATAGCCCTGGGCAATATGCTCCTTATCATTTGTGAAGCTGCCAGTGCTAATGAGAAAGTGAGTAGTGCTTTTTCCTAAGACACTCTCCGAAATCAATAAACAGAAGGTTATTATAGTCAGCAAATTTTTTATGTTGATGGAATTGTACTCTTTTTGGGAGAAAACCACCATTGAGTCTTTCATTGCCTAAAAGAAGAAACCCTTACTAGAATTCTAAACTGCTCCTGAAGCATTCATGCTTTTATAGATGCCAGTACTGCCAATAGTTATCAATTAAGCTTTTGCTTGTGTACCATTGGGGAATCCCAGGCTATTTACAAGATATTGCAAAGATTTGCTCCCGGTAATATGGAAATTTGCCTTAACTCTTTTGCTGCGCTACTTGATTTCAGGTTTTTTTTCAAAATGTGTCAGAAATCCACAAAAAACAAAAAGTTGATATTTTGACTTTTATGCATTTAATAATAACAATTTGAACTGCTTTGTATGTAAATGACATTTTTATGTATAAAAATTTCGGTTATATTCATTACTATATATCCAACTGTTGTGGCAAAAGGGTTGAGGTTGAATTAATAATGATTAATTTGTTAACTTATCAAATACCTTTTATAGTAGTCATTCTGAATTCAAACTCTCCTCTGAATATCATCATCATTGTGGTCTGTAAACCAATCTTTTATAATTTTGCCTAGTCTTTAGAACTAACAAACAAGGAAATATTTAACTATAAATTGTGAAAAGGTTTTAGTGGCTTTCAACCCCAGCAATGGGGTTAAAAATGATGACTAGGATTGAAATTAGGTAATCAAAAACAAACATTATTTGGAGGACACTCTGAATTTGTGCTTGATTTCTTTGAGTTTTACTCACCCTGCAGAAGTGAGCAAAATGATGAAATGAGCAAGGAGCTTAATCTGGTCTTCGTGTGAGAGGATGCTTTTAGCTTTCTTGTGGTTTTATCTGAACAGTTAATGAGACTCTTATTGAATAAAGAAAGACCTTGCTTAGCTGGAACAGAAACAAGTGGCTGCTAGGAAATGAGATGCAGCCATTGTTGAAGAGACTCATCAAAGTCCTGACAGTATAAATATTGACACGCTGAGATATGTCAATATTTACCAAGAATTTGGAAGTTGCCAAGTTCCTGTTTAAGAAATATGACCCTAGCACTGAACGCAGTATATCAATAAATAAGGAACATGTCCAAATGAACAGCTGCTCAGAGAAAATAGGATAACATCTGTCTAAATGTAGGATCACTCAAAAAGTTAAATTTAAAAAATTTATTGATGCTTGTTTGCTAATTTGTAGGTAGATGCTTATACAACATAGTATACTGATATATTCCATATGTAGGTTTAACTTAAGTGTTTTTTTAAAATGAAAGCATGGTTGTAATTTATAACTTTGTAAATTAGTTGTGCTATGATACTCGTATAAATTGAATTAAAAAAAAACTCTTGTCCTAATATTATGTTTAGGACCCAACCTCTTTGTTTTAAACTTTATTCTTAAAGAAATTGGCTCAAGTCATGCCTTAGATTTTACTTTCAGGAATTACAAGTTTGTGCTCTGAGAATTTAGCAATAGAGAAAACATAAGAATTTTCTGGAGTTTAAATGTGGTGAGGAAATCTGACAGCTTTGTCTTAGAAGAAAATCCATGCCGTAAAGAGTGAGTGAAGTCTATATGTTTGTTTGAAAATGACACATCACCACTGTTAATTCCCATATGAATATCACTGTAATATAACAGAGCATTTGATGCAAAGTAGAATGACATTTGAAGCTTTTATATCAAGTCATTGGAACCATACAATCTTACATTTGTGTTGTAGACTTCTAGGAGAAGGTTAAACTTTACATTTTTTAAATGATAGTCCTAAAACAGTCCTAGAAGTTCATAAACCATGGATATCGGGACTGCTCCTCTCATTGTTTCTCTTTTCTGATAGCAGAGATCGATGTTTTTATTTAGTTATCTAATCATAAAGTTATGTTTATACTGTGAAGAATGGATGCAAAGTACAATTGAGGTCATATATTCTGTCAGAAGCTATATTTGTTTCTATAAATACTTTGAAAAACATAAAAAAAAACCAAATTTACTTAGAGATTCGTAAAAAGTTTTTAACCTATTTTCAGTCTGTTAACAATGGGAGAGAAAGAAACACAGTTTTAAATTTTAAATTGATTGATCTCTCTATTAGAGAGAATTTGCCAATATTTTGAGATAAGATGTTGAGTTTTAAGGAGAAAACATTAGACTTCTTAATTAGTGATTTTTAAAACTTGGAAAACAGTTTTTGCCATTTAACTAGGATTTGAACCTTTATTTTGAATAGACATACCGTGATTTTTTTTTCTAGAATTATTGGAGCCTTATGCAAAATATTCACCAGTTGTGTTCTTGAACCACCTGTTTGTTACCAGTTATTTATTATGGAGTGATAAGAAAGTTGCCCAGTATTTTCAAAATGTCATGTGTTTTAGAGTTGACGAGAGTATAAGCATATTAAGTTGAAAATGTAAAACTTCCTGTTTGGTGATGAATATTATGAGTTTAATACAGTGTTTCCCAAAGTGTGTGGTATACGTACCACTGACTGAATATACACATTGCTTATTTACAACTGTTTTGCAGGTACTATTAGACAATTGAGGTTCAGAGAATGAAATGATTTGCTGACGTCCACACAAGCAGTGAATGAGAGGGAGGATCCATCCGGAAGTCTGTATGAATCCAAAGCTTGACACACGTAGCTGAAGCAAAAGGGGATTTCTTGGCCTCACACCTAAAACATCAATGGTTAGATCTAGATTCTGATGCTGTTGGGTCAGTTCTGAGCTGCTGCCCACCCCTCAGTTCCACTTTTTGCTATGCTGGTTTCGTTGTCTACAGCTCCAGTTTCAGTGTCATAACACCACATTATGTAGAGAAGAATCTATATCCTTTATTAAGCAAATAAAAGTCTTGGAATTAAACCTCACTGGTCTGAGTTGTCGTAACTTGAATCATGTGCTCATCTCTGAGTCAGTCACTAGAGATGAGAATGTAATGTTAGGTTAGCCAGGTATGTGTTCTACTCCTGGAATGTGGGACCATTTTGCTTTCCCAAAGCCTGTGGACTTAGAATAGCAGAGGTGGGGTCACTCAGAGTTTTGTTGCTTCAAGCAGGGGGAATCTGTATTGGGTAGCAAAAAATCAACAAATTCTCTCTAAATATTGGATGAATGAACACCTTTAGCCTGAATTGCAGTGGGACATAGATCATAACATTGATGGTATTCTTTTACCAATATTTAGTGATAGTAGCTAACAAGGCTATATACTTCAGTTGGGAACCTGTTTTTTAAGGATCTGAGAAGGAAAGTATAAGCAAGAGTTACTCAAATTAGGACAGATTAAATTAATTCAGCCATTTAAGTTAGCGTCACATATTGATTATGTGCCAGGAACTAAAATAGATATTTGATTCACGTTGGTTAGAGAAAACAATCCATGATGTTATGGTTCTAATGATATGGTACAGAATGGGAAATTTTGTAATATACTATTACTTCTGGTTTTTTTATTGTGCATATTACATGGAATCATATGAATATATATATGAAGTGGCTCATATATTGAATATTTTGTTATATTTTTACACATTTTGGCCCTAAGAATAAGTTAGTAATGCTTAACCAATAAATATTGAAATACTTTCAGATGTTTTTGATTATCAGCTTTTCAGTTGATTATTAAAAATGTTTTTTATCTTTAGTATCTTTTGATTCAGTGTAACACTACAAAATTCACCCGTGCATTATGCACCAGTTTTCCTGGTGTAATGCTTATCAAATAAGAGTGTTTACCAAAGAGCCAATACTAAGCCTGAGTGTTCTTTAGACAGACTCCTAAGTATTAAATTATATTAAATTTAAATATTAAATTTGAAGTATTAAATTATATATTTAAGAATAAATTTCTAATAGATGACTTTTTCTCTTTTTAAAAAGGTGCCTTATAACAAATATAATCGGGATGAATTTCAAATAATATCTTTTTGAAAACTTTTCCTTTATACATTTTATTATGGACAATTTCAAACATATAAAAGTAGAGAAAATAATGATTCCCGTGTACCCTAACACAATAAATATCAATTTATACCCATCTCATTTCATTTATATCCTACTCAAATTTTACTCTTCTTTTCTCAATTATCATTTTTCTTTTTTTAAATTGAAGTAAAATTGCTATATAATATTATGTAAGTTTCAGTTGTGCAACATTATAAGTTGAAATCTTGGACATTACAAAGTGATCACTAAAAATTTAGATACCATCCAACACCATAAATTTACTCTCTTTCATCTATTTCACTTACCCGCCTACCCAGCCTCCTTTCCCTCTTGTAACCACGAATCTGTTCTCTGTATCTATGAGTTTGTTTTTATTTTTTATGTTTCACGTATGAGTGAAATCATATGGTATTTTCTTTCTGTGTTTGACTTATTTAACTTAGCATAATACTCTCAAGATCCATTCATGTCGCAAATGGCAAGATTTCATTCTTTTTTATAGGATAGTAGTATACCATTGTGTATGTGTATATGTTTATATACTTGTATGTATCACATCTCCTACTCACCTATCAGTGCACACTTAGGCTGTTTCCATATCTTGGCTATTGTAAATAAAACTCCAATGAACATAGGGATGCATATGTCTTTTCAAATTAGTGTTTTTATATTCATAGGGTAAATACACAGAAGTGGAATAGATGGATCATTCTGTTCTTAAATTTTTGAGGAATCTGCATACTCTTTTCCATAGTGGCTTCACCAACTTACATTCCCACCAGAAGTGTATGAAGTTTCCCTTTGCTTTACATTCTCTCTAACACTTGCTATGTCTTGTCTTTTTGATAATAGCCATTCTAACAGATGTATTTCATTGTGGTTTTGATTTGCATTTATCTAATAATTAATGATGTCGAACATCTTTTCATGTACTTGTTGGCCATTTGTATGTCTTTGGAAAAATGTCTATTCAGATCCTCTGCCCATTTTTTAATCACATTCTGTGTGTTTTTGTTGTTGAGTTGTATGAGTATTTTATGTATTTTGGATATTAACATCGTATCAGATATTTGACTTACAAATATTTTTCCTATTCAGTAGGTTGATTTTTCATTTTGATGATGTTTTCTTCACTGTGCAGAAGCTAATTAATCTGATGTAGTCCCATTTATTTATGTTTGCTTTTGTTTCCCTTGCCTTTGGAGTCAGATTCACAAAAACATCACTAAGACTCATGTCAAGGAGCTTATCACCTTTGTTTTCTTTTAGGGATTTTATGATTTCAGGTCTTACATTCAAGTCTTTAATCCATTTTGAGTTAATTTTTGTGTATGATAAAAGATAGTGGTCTAGTTTTATTGTTTTTACATGTGACTGCCCAGTTTTCCCAGCACCATTTGTTGAAGAGGCTCTTCTTTCTCCATTCTTGATTCCTGTGCCATAACTGAATTGTTCATATATGTATGGATTTATTTCTGGGCTCTCAATTCTGCTCCATTGGTCAGTGTGTCTGTTTTTATGCTAATACCATGTTATTTTGATTACTATAGATTTGTAGTTTGAAAAAGGGGAGCATAATTCCTCTAGTTTTGTTTTTCTCAAGATTACTTTGGTTATTGGGGACGTTTGTGGTTTCATACCAGGTTTAGACTTATTTGTTCTAGTTCTGTCAAAAATGCCATTGGAATTTTGATAGGGATTGCATTGAATCTGTAGATTGCTTTGGGTAGTATGGACATTTTAATAATTTAAATTCTTCCAATACATGAACATGGAATCTTTCCATTTATTTGCATCTTCTTCAGTTTCTTTCATTAGTGTCTTACAGTTTTCAGTGTACATGTCTTTTACCTCCTTGGTTAAATTTCTACCTACGTATTTTATTCTTTTTCATGTAGTAGTAAATGGGATTTTCTTAATTTCTCTTTCTGATAGAACCTATCAGTGACGTTAAGTGAGGACTTACTGTAAAGTGTTTTCCTACTTTCAGTGAGCCATTCTAGCAAGTTATCAAATCTGAGAAGGTGGTCGTGGAACCACCTTTTGTTACTTGTTTTCTGGCTGTTTTTGTAGTTTCTCCCTGATCCTTTCTTCTTTTCTTTCTCTCGTTTCTGTGGTTTCATGGCTTTTATTAGATTATTTTTAGATCATTTTATCTTTTTTTATTATTTAGTATTTTTGATTTGTGATTATCATGAGTTTCATATATAACATTTTATGCATATAAGTCTCTTTTAAGTTGATAGCCACTTAAATTTGAATACATTCCATATATTTACATTTTTACTGCTCCCTTATGTATTATATGTTAAATGTCACATTTTACATCTTTTTATTTTATGCATTCCTGAACTAATTGTTTAGTTAATTTTGCTAATTTTGTCTTTTAACATTCATACTTGTCTTTCTAGCTAACTAGTGATTCACTAGCATTACTATATATACCTTTTCCAGTGAGATTTTTACTTTTTTTTGTTGTAGTTGTTATTTCTTTATTTCTTTTTCTTTTTTTGCTAGTTAAATGGCAGAGCCAGACTTTTATCCCATGTTTATTTTTTATTTATTTATTTATTATTAGTTTCAAGTGTACAAAACAATGTAATAGTTAGACATTTATACCCCTCACAAAGTGATAACCCCCTCCCCCAATCTACTACCCCTCTGACATTGCACACACTTGTTACGTTTCTACTGTCTCTATTCCTTATGCTGTGATCCACTTCCTGTGACCATATATATATATATATATATATATATATATATATATATATATATACACACAATTATAGTTGATATTCATTATTATTTAGCTTCAGCTTCAGGTGTACACTGCAGTGGTCAGGCATCTACATCGTCCCTGAAGTGGTCTCCTTAATAAGACAATTGTCCATCGGATATCCTGTAAAATCTTTACATCATTGATTATATTCCCCAAATTGTCTTTCGTATCCCTGTGGCAATCTGTCGTTACCGATTATGCTTTCTAATCCCTTCATCTTCTCCATCATGCCCTTCCATGTAGCAACCCTCAGTTTTTCCTCTGTATCTCTGAGACTGTTTCTGAATAGTTTGTTCATTTATTCTATTCTTTAGATTCCACATATAAGTGAGATCATATGGTATTTTCTTTGACTTATTTCACTTAACATAATGTTCTCTAGATCCATCCATATCGTTGCTAATGGTAAGACGTCATTCTTCTTTATAGCCGAGTAATACTCCCTTGTATAAATGTACCACAGTTTCTTAATCCAGTCATCTACCGATGGGCTTTTCAGTTGTTTGCATGTCTTGGGTATTATGAATAGTGCTGCAATAAATATAGGGCTGCATATATTTTTTTGAATTAGTGTTTTGTATTTCTCTGGATAGATACCTAGGAATGGAATTGCTGGGTCATAAGGTAATTCCATTTCCAGTTTTTTGAGACACCACCATACTGTTTTCCATAGTGGCTGCACCAATCTGCAATCCCACCAACAGTGCACGAGGGATGTTGTTATTTCTTACTGTCTTTTTTTTGCAGCTTAAATAAGTCTGTTTAACATTTCTTGTAAGGCCGGTTTCCTTTAGCTTTTGCTTAGATGGAGAACTCTTAATCTCTCCTTCAAATTTGAATAATTTTGCCAGGGAGAGAATTCTTGGTTGGAAGTTTTTTCTTTTCAGCACATGAATATGTTATGCCACTCCCTTCTGGCCTGCAACGTTTCTGTGGGAAAATCTGCTGTTAGTCTTATGGGGTTTCCCTTGTTTGTAACAAGTTGTTTTTCTCTTGATGCTTTTAAGATTCTCAATTTACCTTTTTTATCATTATAATTATAATGTCTTGGTGTGTATCTCTTTGGGTTCTTCTTATTTGGAACTCTCTGGGCTTCCAGGACCTGAATGTCTACTTCCCCAGATTAGGGAGGTTTTCAGTTTTTAGTTCTTAAATAAGTTTTCAGGCCGCTTCTCTTCATTTTCTGGGATCCCTATAATGTAAATGTTATCCCACTTGATGTTGTCACAAAGGTCCCTTAAGGTATCTTCACTTAAAAAATGTTTTTTTCCTTTTTGTTGCTCTTCTGTTTTGAATCATTTTTATAATTTTGATCTTTGTTGAAGATATCACTATGTTTATTCATTCTTCTCCTGAATTTGATGAGCCACTTTATGACCATTACTTCTAACTCTTTATCAGGTAGATTGCTTATCTTCATTTCATTAAGGTCTTTTTCTGAAATCTTGTCTTGTTTTGTTTGGAACATATTTCTATATCTCCTCATTTTGTCTGGCTCTCTGTTTATTTCTATGTATTATCTATCTCTCGCAGTGTTGAAGGAGTGGCCTTGTGCCATAAGTGTCTCATTGGGTCCAGAAGCACATCCCCCCTGGCTGTCAGAGCCAGGTGCACAAAGTGCGTCCCCTGTGTGGGCTGTGCGTCTCCCTGTTGTGGCAGGGCCGAAGCTGCAGCACAGGGTGGGCAGGACTCTCACCTGGCCCTGCTGCTACATGAGACGTGGATGGGTTTTCTAAATTATTTTTAAGCAAATCTTAGATATCATATCATTTCATGTAAATATTCTTTAAAATTCTTACATTTCATTAAAATAAATATTCTTACATTTCATGTAAATATATCTTTAAAAAGTAAGGACACTTTGGAAGACATAACCACAATTCTATTAACATACCCCAAAATTTAACAATAATTCCCTAATATCAGATACATAATATGTCTAGAAATTTCTCGAATTCATAAATTTTAATACTTTTTGTTGGTTGAGTCAGGAGTTAAATATGGTATATAAATTGTGGTTCTTTGTGTGTTGAAATGCTGGGTAGTTTTTTCACAGACTGAGTGTGGATATTTTAAGAGAAGGAACAGCAAAGGACAATAGCATTGGTGGCTTCAGAACTCCTCTTACTTATCTTTGAATGCTCAGAACTCAGTTGCCCCAGAAAGCTTCCCATGCCTCTAGATTCCCTTGTTACCTTTTACTACCTCATTATGGCTTTTACCACCATATTTTGTAATGTGTTTATTTGACTAACTCTCCATGAGAATATAATGTTCTGAAGTCAGGGGATCGGTCTATTCTATTCCCAACACCTAACATAGTAACTGGCATCTGGCAGGATCTAAATAAATGTGTATGCTTGACTTGCCATATTTTAAAACTTACTGTGTTTTTTGAGAGGCTATCTGGGTTGCTTTATCCAGTGACATTAGAAAGCACCAGATTTGTCAGGTAAAGATTCCCTATTCCAAGGGTCTGGGGAAAAGGGAATTGGTTTCAGATGTAGTAGATGTTATACATGCACAGTGTTAAATGATGAACAAAGGGTGTTTTGTTTGGCACATTGTTGGGGTGTTTTCCAACAGCAATAACCAATTCTCCAATTCTCCAATGCCAACTGGTGTCCCACAATTCAATTCAATTTTTAAACTGTCTACCTGGGGTTAACCTGTTCCACAATTTAAAGGGCTCAGTCCCACAAGACTGCTGTCACTTCAGATGGCAGTCACTAGTACTGGGCCACATGTACTTCTGACCTCCTATAAATCAGGGGTCCTGTGACCACCTTTTCAGGTTTGATAACTTGCTAGAATGGCTCACAGAACTCAGGAAAACATTTTACAGTAAGTCCTCGCTTAGCATCATTGTTAGGTTCTAGGACTTTAAGTAAAACAACATATAATGAAACCATTTATATTATATGCTAATTGATATAAAAAGAATTAAGTTCCAATAGCATCTCATGACAATGAATGACATGACAATGAATGGAACAACATTATTTGAGGACCTGCTGTACTTATATTTACCAGCTTAGTATAAAGAACATAACTGAGGAACAACCAAATGGAAGATACTCATAGGCAGGGTATGTGAGGTTCATGGCACAGGGCTTCCATGCCCTCAGTGCCATGCCACACTGCCAGTACATCGATGTGTTCCCCAACCCAGAAGCCCCCAAATCTCTTTGTTTCAGAGTTTTTATAGAGCTCAATCTCCAGCTCCATCTTCCTTTTTGGAGGTGGGGTGGGTGAGGCTCAAAGTGCCAACCCTTTAATCACTTGGCCTTTCTGATGATCAACCCCATCCTGAGGCTACTTAGTGACCTGACCCTGTCACCTCATTAGCATAAGCACTAGGACTAGTATTGAAAGTGACTCATAAATAACAAAGACAGTCCTATCACTTAGAAAATTCCAAAGGTTTTATGGGCTCTGCTGGGGGTCAAAGACCAAATATATCTCTTATTATACCACATATACCCAGTGTTTTAAAAAAAATAACCAGCTTTTAAAAGTCAGGTGATTTCTGTATAAAAATAGGGATTTGTAGGTTTCTTGAATAATTATCCATCCTAACAACTTGCACTGAGTAGTGGTTGCCACCTTTATATGATCACTTTTAGTTTCCTGTTTGCCACAGTCCCCATTCCTAATGCAACAAATGTATAGTAGACCCTCCTCCCCCCTTATCCAAGGTTTTGCATTCTGTGGTTTCAGTTATCTGTGGTCAATTGAGGTCCAAAAATATTAAGTGAACAATTCCAGATATTGAGAGATAGAGAGAGAGAGTGAAATCTCATTCACATATTATAGTATTTTGTTATAATTGTTCTGTTTTATTATTTATTGTTGTTAATCTTTTATCATGCCTATTTATAAATTAATCTTTATCATAGGTATATCTGTATAGGAAAAATTTTAGTAAATATAAGGTTTGGTACTCTCTGTGGTTATAGGAATCCACTGGGAGGGGGGGCTCCCCCATAGGTAGGAGGGAACTAATGTACGTGGGTTTACACCTGACCTGTGTAGCCCTTAAGACTTATACTTTTGCTAAAAAGTAGTAGGTTGGTGCAAAAGTAATTGCAGTTTAAAAGGTTAAAAATAATTGCAAAAACCATAATTACTTTTGCACCAACCTAATACAAGGCTTGATTTAAACTTTAGCAGGAACAAAATTTCAGTTCAGTTTGAGACTGCATCACCCAAGAGGAATTGAATCTTTGCTTTTATCTTGGAAACTCCTTCCAATCGAGTTGTCCAAAATATATTCAGAGATGTAGTTGAAAGTGACTTAGATTGAGAAATTGCTGCATGGGAAGTATGTAATAATTATTCATCCAGTTAGGAATGTAATTCTCATGTGCTATTTATAACTTACTACTATTTGAACCATATGAACTTGCCATTCTTTGTGGATTAAAAATTGTTAAATATTGGCAATTTCATGTGTTCCCTAAATATTTTTATATGGCTGAATTAGGTAATTTCACCAGTTGAGGATATGTTAGAGGATTTTGTGCTTTTTTTCCCCCAAGATTAACTCTTTATTTGTACCCCAATCTTATCATTCATCTCCTTACTTGCCATTAGAAAATAGGGAGATAAATGGGTACAGTTATAAATAAATGTGGATTTGTGAATGGGAAAAAGCACAGGGCAAGTCTTGTTGCTTTTCCATACAAGTGCCTTTAATAACATTTCAGTTCAGAGCAGCACATTTTTCAAGTAGAAAGGGCTGTATATAAGCTTAGCTGATGGTGTTTCATAGGAACACCCTCACTCTTCTGAAATCAAAATATAGTAGAGGTGTCAACATTTTGAGGCTTAAGTCATAATTACTAAATTCCTAATGAAAAAAGACTTTTGCTTAGTAATGCTATATTTCAGGTACTATGTTATTTCTTTAGTTCTGTTAATTGTCTTTCTCACATGAAACTTTGTGTTTAGAATGAAGTGTTCTTGTGAAAGTTTAGAAAGTTTCCAAATTGGTCAGTATACTTTCTTTCATCTGCTGATGTTAGTTGTAATCAAGAATGTCCTTTTCTTAAATATAAAGGAAGTCATGGTCTTGGAATATTGGGTCCAATTTTAAGGGCATTTTGGGAACCTAGGTGTTAGACATTATGTGTGAAATTTATTCAGACCATTTTATTGTTTTTAAATACTTCATCCTGTAAGAGAAAAGAAGAGGAAGTGAAATTTAAATGAATCACTGAAACTAATGATTATTAATGGTGTTTGTAAAAGATAAGCAGAGGAAAAGAGTAGTAATATGATACTTCAAATGGCAGCAGCTGGCATTCCACAGTCATAAGGGATAATTGAGCATGGACTATGACCATGGCAAAGAAACCTTATTTTTTAAGACTTATTTTATATTTCTAGTGCTTTATTTCTGAAGCATCAGATTGTTAATTTAATGTCTTCCTTGAACATCAGCTGTATTTTACAAGTTTTTGAATAAGATTATGCCCACAGTCTTAACTGTATTTTACTCAGGGTAACTAACCATTCCTAGTTTGCCTGCGTTGGAAGGTTTCCTAGAACATGGGACTTTCAGTGTTAAAACCAGGAAAATCTCAGTCGAACCTTTCATTTTCAAAATTAGTCGAATGGAGACAATGCTAACAGGATTAGAAGGTATTGAATAGTCCTGTAAATTCTTTACCATTAAAATTTAGAAAATTCTAACTTGAAAACATTATTTCAGGAAAACACTTCTTTTATAGAATGTAAGCTTGATATTTTTGTTTTAATTGCTTTGGAAATGTAAAGGTTAAATTACTTTTGTGCATTATTCAAAAATAAAAAAATAAAAACCCGTTATTGACCCTATGGTTAGGTAGATAACAACAACCAGTAATGTGACATGCTATTAATAATGAAAATGCTAGGAATAAGTTAGTTAAAAAAAAGTTGCAGTGTGGGAATCCTGATAAGATACACATGAATAGTCAATGCTTTTAAAAATACTAAACAAATATAAAATAGTCTTTTTCATTATACTTAGTTTTCCTGTATTGTTGTGTGATATTTTCTAAACAAAAATAAATAGCTTAGTGGATGTTGCTTAAACTTTTCTTTTTTCTTGCAATTATATATGGTCCTAATCTTGAGTTTTTATAATGTGATAGAACTTTTAAAAAATTTATCACCACACTTTTGGTTTACAACTTACATTTTCTTTTTCTTTCTTTTTTGTAATATTAGGTCAAACAAAATAATGTGATTAAGAATCTAATTACAGACTATTAACAGCATGTGCTGTGTGCTAATCTTTATTCTGAACTCACTTTGGGTATCAGCCTACTTTTCTCAACAAGGGGGCACTTAAGTTAATTGCTTCATTAGAAACATGCATTTAGCCCTTTATGATCTGTAAGTACAACTCCTTGGCATAGCTGAGAAGTTTGAACACCTGCAGCCCAAGCAGCTTGAAAAGAAGCCACAACTTACAATAAAGGAAAATGAAAGAAGCTCAAGTTCAAAATGGTGTTATCAATGATACAGTGTTGTCACTAACTTGAGCTGACCTAAGAGAGTTGGCTTCTGTACTGCTCCTTATCAGCATCCAAAAGGGCATACAAAATTCTTTGTAAACTAATTTAAAAAGTGTCTTGTTTATTCAGAGGCAACTGTGAATGGTATTTGTTCAGAGTGTAGATCACATCAATTGCATACCAGCCAACAACTTATTTCTCTTCTGAAAGAGAAGCCAAGTATCAAAGACACAAAGTACTAAAGATAAGCTTCTCAATTCTCAACTGTTCTAAGCCTCAATAAAGCTACTGATGTACAAATTGGGGTGGGACCCAACTGTTTCCACCTGCAGGCTTGTCTTAGATCCTTGGCTCTGGCTAGGAGAGGTGCTGATACTAGGCCCGACCTTTAGTGCCCTTAGAAAACAAAACCAGGGCTTTCTTATGGCCCTAATCAATCAGTCCCTCTGAAGAGGCTTCCACCCACTTTCTTCAAGTAGTCTTAGGGCAAAAAAACAAAAACAAAAAACGATGGCTGACTATTTCCATTTGCAAGGCTGGGGAAAGCAAAGAGGTTGTTGATTTGTTCTTACTGAATCTTAAAAAAAATACCAAGTCATCCTTTCTTTTCTTTCTGTGGTTGATTCTTAGATATTTTGTACTTGATATTTAATGAGAGTGTGACCTCAGTAAGGAAAATAGTTAAGTACTTTCAAAACTAATTCAAATAGTGTATTATCAGGAAATTAAGACTTAGCTGATATAAAGAAAACATTCCTGAGACTACTTGAGGCACATAATACTTAAAGAAAACTGAATGGTCACATTTGGGCTATTAATATGTGAAATATTTAAACATGGTTCACATGTAGCATCCATAGTTTCAAATCTGAATTTACTAAAATAATAGAATCTTTAAAATAATATAATTTCGTTTTTTGTGCTGAATACCTAGATTTAATCAGAAAATTGGAAAATATTTGAAACGTGAATAATTCAAAGCTGTTGTTAAAACTAATCTGATCCCTAAATATCTTTTTAACATTATTGAGATTAAAGCCCTTTATATAATTGTGAAAGTAGGATTAGTTACTGACAGGAATCTGAAATATCGAATTTTAAACTAATTTATCTCTAGAATTTAAAATTTGTGACTTGTTTAAAATACGGTGAAAAATAGCAGTGAAACCAACTGCCTTTTTAGAGTAGTAAGTCTAAGTGCTGTGTTTTCCTTCACACAGTTACATTAACTGCCAACAATAGCCATGGTTCGTGAGGCACATTTAAGAAGAAATAATCCGTGTATGTGTGTTTGTATATGATTTCTATAGAGGCAAAACATGGCATTCATAAATAGTTTCTATTAACTCTCCTTTCCCCCAGAATCGTGGGTTTTGGACCCATTAGAATTATGTAAGCTTCTAACTATGTGTCTTTTTCAATGACTGGCATAGAAAAACAGTAACACATTTTCCAGTAACTTTTAAATTTAAGGATTACAGAGCATGTGAGTAATTTACTGCATGTTAAGTGTTAAGTGTATTGACTAATCGATCTAAAAGACATATTCACAAACGGAGAAAGCCTTTTAGAATTAAGCACATCTAGGCAAAGAAGACCTCAATGTAGGAAAAAATTTTGATGAAATGAAATATTTAAAAATAATTATTGTTTTAGTGATTATGATGTAGTCAACCATACAAATTTGCATATTTTAAAAATCTGCACATGCTTAATTGATGTGGCTGCAAGTATGATTATTTTATAAGTTGGTGTTTAACTGGGAAGAATAATATCTTCTTGAGTAAACTTTAGGTAGAAATTAGAATTATTGCTAACTTATCCATTTGGTGGTGTCTTGCACTCTTAATTTTAGATAGTTTTCTCTTTCATAATGGAAGTTTCTCTGCTTCCTTGTGCTGTACCATAGTACAGCTCTAGCATTCTATCATTAAGTATCTTTCCTACTCCCAAAAGATAGAAATCTGTAATTAAGTTAGCCTTGTTTTGTGAACAGCTGACAAAGTGAGTTTTTATTTTTATATTTAATTATTAATTGAGAGAAATATGATGCTTCATTTATGTGAACATAATAGTTTTAAATTGAAAAAGCAAACTAAAAGCCCTGATTTAAAAATTTGCTCTTATTAAAAGTTAATCACTTGTCAATGAAATACCAATTAATAATTTACATCTGGATTTTTGGTAGCATATTATGTATATTGGTCATAAAAATTTGAAGCAATTTTACACTCTTCCCCCAAATAAAAGATTAAAGAATATACTTTTAGCTTTTTAAAGGATCATCTAGTAAGAGATTCATGCTATGTCATTAAAGAATAATTTTCTCTAGTTTTTCATCTTTGAAGTTTGTGCTTTGTTCCTGGTTTTGACTTTTTATAATATTTTTTGCTTTGCGTATTTGTAATTTTTAGGTTATTTCTTTAGTTTTGTTTGTTAGCTTCTATAGTTTATGCATCTTTTCATGAAGTGCACATGGTCTAAACATGTTCCAGTATTAGAAAAAATATAGTTATTGCTTTGAACTATTAGGTAGGTGCAAAAGTAATTGTGGTTTAAAAGGTTAAAAATAATTGCAAAAACTGCAATTGCTTTTGCACCAACCTAATAAATCATATGTGTTACACTGCAGTCTAGTAAGTTTGAAATCAATCTGGGCAAGATTCTAGAGTGAATTACTAGAAGAATGGTTTTTGAATTCATAGAAAAAGAACTCCTAATCATTAGAAATGAAAGTGGGTTGCTAAGAAAAAGTCTCAGTCTCAATTTATTTTCTTTTTGTAAAAACAGTATTGCCAAACTGGTAGAGTAGGTAGCTTTTACAAAGGACTCTTGTGAATCGTTGTGATTTCAGTGAAGTAGCAGCAGTATGTCTACTGAGTAGTGATTGATATCTGTGAGATGCTTGTTTCTAATGGCAAGCCACAGAAGTCTACTCTTGAGTTTGTTCTGCTAACATTTTACATAAATTATTTTAATACTTAGAAGAGAGATTTATCCAATTTTTAAATGGCAAGGCTAGGGAGAGATTATAAATGTGTTGGATCACAGTAACAGAATCACAATTCAATGTAACCTTGACAAGCCAAATATAAAATATAAAATTGCATCTCTGCAAAAACAAATAAAATTGAACCTTGTACACATATTTGGTCTCATGACTGATGACGAAGTGCAGTGCAGTCGGGAAAGGATAGTCTGTGATAAATAGTAGCAGATCAATTATATATCCATGTCGAAAAAATGTATCTTGATCCCTTCCTGTCACAATGCACAGAAATCAATACCAGATGAATTGCAGATTTAAATGTGAGAAATAAAATTATAAAGCTTTTAGGTAAGCATAGGAGAGCGTCTTAGTGACCGAAGTGTACACAAAAAGTATAACCATAGCATAAATATTTTGATAAATTGTGACTTCATTAAAATTATGAACTTTTCATCCAAAGATACCATTATGACCGTGAAAAGGTAACTTACAGAGTGGAAGAAGATATTCATAGTAATATACCTGTAAAAAGATTCATATCTAAAATATAAAGAATAAATAAAAAAGAAATAAAGAACAAATTAATAAGACATCAATAAGGAAAAGATTGAACAGGCACTCCACAAAACAGGATATTCAAATGCTCAGTAAATTTATGAAATGGACTCAACATCATTACTCATCAGGGAAATATAATTAAAACCACAATGTCTATCTACATATCTAATACACGTATCTATCAAAAGGGGTAAAA
Organism: Rhinolophus sinicus; assembly: GCF_036562045.2. Lineage (NCBI taxonomy): Eukaryota > Metazoa > Chordata > Mammalia > Chiroptera > Rhinolophidae > Rhinolophus > Rhinolophus sinicus. Next base: position 146,035,311 of record NC_133753.1, on the reverse strand, counting down.
TTGAAAAAATGAGAAATGGATGTGGAGCAAACTCTCATATACCAAGTGTAAATTAGTACAAACCTTTTAGAAAGCTTTTGGCTGTATAGTACTAAAACCGAGTATACATACTCGTATATCCTCTGATACAGCAATTTTACTGAGAAGCATATAAACTCAGAGGTATTTTCCCAACAGAAATGCATAGATATTCACTAGAATGTTTATGGCAGCACTATTTGTGATAGTTGAAACCTGGTAAGTATTCATGTACCTATCAATAGTAGAATGGATAAATAAATGGTACTATATGTACATAATATTATAGAATACTATACAACCATGAACACGATTTATAGCTTTAAGAAACAACATGGATAAATTTCTCAAATGTTGAGCAAAAGAAACCAGACAGAAAGTAAAACATGCTGTGAGATTATATTTACATGAAAGTGCAAAAACACTCAAACTCTAATTTATGTTACAAGTGAGGAGGATGTTTATTTGGGGACACAGTGCTCGACAGGGAGGAATTATGAGAATGAGTTCTTGGGTGGTAATGATCTGCTTCTTGATCTAGGTACTGCTTACATGGATTTGTTCAATGTTAAACTAATCAAGTTGTGTTTTTGATATGTGTGTTTTTCCCTGGGTATAATATTTTAATACAAAGTTTTAAAAATGCAAAAAAAAAAAAAAAAAAAACACACACGTTTTTTGGCCCTAGGCTGTGTAGCTCGATATAACACATCTCTATAACAGGGTGTTCCCGTCTCAGTGGGCTGAGTAACTGAGCCTGGGAACTTCTTTCTTGGAGAAGGCATGACTGACTCGGCACTGCCAACTCTTGGGTTCTGAGATTTTCTTTTCTTAATCTTTGTGCTTGCTCTCTTTTTTCATTTCACACAGTCTTTCTCCAGACAGAGAAATTGGCTGTTGAATCTTGTGGAAAATTTACTGTTCGTGTTGTTGAAGACAGTAATTTTTATTCAGCTACATGACTTATGCAAATCATTCGCCATTTATGGACTTCTCCTTTTTTCATCTGTAAAAGCTGTGAATCAGTATTATACAGAACTATGATTTACTAAGCTTGGTAGTTATTTAATTATTATAGGTTCTTTTTTTTTTTTACAAAAAGAACTTATTTTCTTGGTGCTTTGTATAGCTGAGATACCAGTAGGAAAACATCACTATTTCATAGTCACAGTTTCTGGCAAAAATATTAATTTTATTTTTTTATAATAGGTGAATAGAAATGGAGAGAAAAATAAACAGAATCTGTTTTGCTTCTGAACCTGATATAATTCATTTCCTACAAGTCACTTGGGAGAAAACTCTAGGATCCGGTTTTGTTGTTACACTTACTGATGGTCACTCAGCATGGACCGGGACAGGTAATATTAAAAGCGAAATTTCAACAATCTGCTGTTTTTCAGTTCTCCCTGATATTTCAGATTAAAGTGTTTTTTTAAATAGATGTTGGATACAATTAACATGATTTCTTTTACTTATTATTGCTGACTAATTCATATAGATTTGTAATACTTAATGCCATTTTCTATAATTAATATTACTAGAAAGATAGAGAAATAAGCTGATGCCCCAGCAAATTCTGGTTACCCTTTGAACCTTAGTACATGTTCTTGGTTGGAGGTTTTAAATGATCTCTTTATACAAAACATAAATAGTACATTTTAGATGTATCTTTTCTTAGGACCCCAGAGAGACAGTGGAAGTCAGGGAAAGGCGGTTGGTTGGGTGAAGGGTTTGTGTTGGCTTAGTGGAGTAGGGTAGTGGTGCTTTTCTTTTTATTTCATATACTTATATTGTTTGAATTAGTTTCCCATGAACATGTACCACATTTGTAACAAAACAAAACAGAACTCACAGCTTAAAACTTTGTAATGCAAGATTCAAATTTATATATGGGATTTTGGCAATTATTTTATGAAATAATGTTTGATTATTTTTATCTTTGGTGATGATCTTTCTAAAAAGGCTAATAGCCCTGAAATAATTCATGGAGCATGGCAGGTATAAAGTAAAAAATCTAGAATTATGCTTTACTTATACAGCAAAGTTTTAATACTCTTCTAAAGTATTTTATCAAAAAAATTAAAAAACTTTCTAAACCTATGCAACAGTCATTTTTGTAGTTGTGAATGACATTTTAGGTAAAATAATTTTGAAAGTTAATTTACATGCTATTTGTATCTTCAATCAACTTTTGAAATATTTCTCTAAAATTTGTTACTTTGATTATTATATCACACTTTAAATTTACATACATTGTGAAATTCTGTTTCTTGAATGTTAAAAATTCTGTTATACAATACAGTGAAACTGAATTTATACGTACAGCATTTTTCTTTTTTTTTCTTGCATTTTATGAGAGAGGGCAAGGAATTATAAGAATTATTGGTATAAGAATTATTGTAAAATAAAAAAATTTCAAGGGTAATGTTTGCAGTACCTGTTATGTATGGTATCTAGTTAAGCCATAAATTTCTACATAAGAGAAATCAGTTGTTGGTTGTTGTGCAGGAGCGGAGGAAAATTTGTTAGGTTAGCTCTGTGTATGCTGGTAAAGTTTCACCCAGGTGACAGTAGCTTTGTTTTAGGGTGAAGGGAGTACACAGGGCTAAAGACTGTGGCATTAGGTTAATTCTAGTCATTTGGGGGAGAAGAACTGTTCTGACAGCACAGCCTGGGAGGCAGGTCCTAGCTGAAGTGGTTGCTTTTATATGCGGAATTCAGTATTTTAACTTAGATATTTCTAATTGACAAATGGCGTATTCTGTATAATGAGAAGTTATGGTCAAACAGAGGAACTTGGGGTGCCTTAAGAGCCTTAATTATCAAAGAAAAAGATTCAATTTGAATCCAGTCAGTAACCCTCATTCACCAAGGCAATAATTATATGTTTAAATTTTTTAAAATCATTACTTATTGGGGGGAAAAAAGAGTAATCTTATTAACACTTAAATCTTAATTTAGCCATAAATTTAAGTTAACTTTACTTTATGGGTCATTTTGCTTATGTCATACAATAAATACTGGCAGTTTTTCTTAATACGATTAATAAGAATATTATTTCACTAGACTAGGTCCATTGAGAGCAAGGAACGTATGTGATTTGTCTATATGAGTATCTTGACTAGTACTTAGAATATGCATGCTTAGTGGATATTCTTTGAAAGAAAGAATAAAAGGATGCCTCAAATATATAAAGCTGGTTAGGAAAAAAAGTGAACTATTCATTTTAGAGTCAGCATATTTTTTTAATGAAAACTCTAGTTTAATATTTATTGTTGGCATTGATTATAAATGCAGTATGTTCTAGCATTTATTTTCCAGCTAATGGAATTTAGTGTGACAAAAGTGTAATATTGAACTTCTGTATCCTTGGGTGGATTGGCTTCCAGTGCTGAACAAGTTTTCAAACAGAAAATTTTACAGTGCACTGTGTATGTTAATTTTATTTTCAAATATATCTAATAAAGTTTTAAATCTTACATATGTTTTGTACTTTCATTATTCATTTCTATTTTCTTGTTTAAATTTCAGGGACAAAATAATGAAACCAAATAATATAACATTGTTTCCATGTTTAAGGTTTATTACATAAATATAATTTGGTTTGGCACTTTACAGATAGACAATAATATGATTAAGAACATTGAAACAATTAAATAATTGAAACATGAAAATGAATTTCCTTCCTATACCTCATCCTGTTTTTTATACGACTTTTTGATTGCTGCAACCTTCAATTTGGATAATTTTTTTCTCTTTTCATTTGAGTGAAATTAAAAGGATGTGGGGTTCCTTTTAATCTCCCACACACTAAACTCACTGATTTCTTTTCCATTAGCAATGTTTTATCTAATGAATGTTTTGGAGTCTAATTATCTTGTGGTCTATCATCACTTCAACATTATGGGGGTTATATCACAGGGTTAAGTCACAAAGTGGGTTAATGATCGATGACTATTTTGTGAGTTACAAGAATTGCAATCAGCAATAAAAAACTTATATCACCCGTCTCTGGAGTTGTTTAAATGTCATTGAATAGTAAATTAAACTTTATTAATTCGTCTATTAGCAAATAATTATATCCACTTATATTTGTCCTAAATATTGACAGGGCTCGGTGGAAAAAGGAATTTTATTAGATGAAGTAGCTCAGTGGGTCCATGATGTGATACCATCAAGAAACCTAAATGAGGCCATTTGTCTTCTGATCTCCAACACAAACTTAAGATATCCAGTTTTTGGTTAGTTACACATAAGGATCCACAGGAAAGAATCTTCTTTCCTCACTACGTTTTCACCTACTCACAAATAATGTTACACTGGTGCTTTCCTGGCTCCTACCTAAGAAAATTTTCGTGGTTTGTGATCATGTTGGCCTGCTCACTTTTTATAACATTGTGGGATGCATCTGTATCCTTGCCGAATTTCATTATTTCCATGGCTTTTATTCTTCGTCACTGAAGTTTGTGGAGCGCTGAATGCTTACAGCTGTGCTTCTTCCAGTTGTTCTTAGCACAATATTCAAAACTGGTGATCAAGTTGTTTTTCCAAGATTGAAGTTCTAAATGGGCAGTCAAAACTTCACATTTGCTGTTATAGGAAATATTCAGGTACATTTAAAAAAAAATACTGATACCTTTTATAAGATACAGTTTTTAAAGGGGATGTGTAAGTAGATAATTTCCTTTCATATGTTTTTTCTTCCCCCAAATGAAATATTCCATAATAATAATCAGCACGGCATTCACAGATACAGTAACATAAGAGGATATCTAAAATGTCAACACTTTAATTTAGGCTCCATAAGACTGGCATTTTTGTCTCTCTTTTTAACTGTTGCGTCCCTGATGCCTAGAATGGTGCCTGGCATGTAGTAGATGCTCATTAAACATTTTAAAATAAATGAATCAATAAATTCTATTAAATATGTTTAAGTAGGTAACTTTTCAGTTTAATGAAATTTAGAATACTTTTAACTAGATATTTTATCAATAACATTTATTTTTATTTTCTTTTGTGTTTTATAAGTTTTTCTATAGCTGCATTAAAAGTGGCTTCTACAGGTTTATTTTCTATTTATGAAATAATTGTTCTCCTTAGGTATTTGTAATTCTTCAAAATTATCCAAACACAAAATATGAAATTATTCCTCATATAGGAAGCATTTGTCTTCTTAATTTTATATTTTTTTCAGAAGAGCTAATTGGGTATTTGAAAAGCCAAGAGATTTGATAGTAATGATTATCTTAAATATGCATCTGCTTCAGAGAGAGAAAAAATATGTAAAAGTATTTTAGAAGCTGTAAAAATCACAAAAAAATGTAAGACATTTTATTCTTACCTGTTTTCAAAGGCTGTGTTGAGATTCATTTCAATATCAGACTTATCAAAAATTGATCATGAAATATATATAGATACATTCCAAGACTCTCTTCCTCATTGCCTGTCATGTAGCTTCCAGACACTTGATAGCACTCAGACCACAGTTACGAAAAGCTGTGTTATAGTTTTAGGGATTCTGTAATCAAGACTTCATTATTTTCTGTAGTATTTCATAATAATGTGTTTTTTAACATCATGAAAGGAAATAATTTATCCAGTATGCCATATCTTTGCCTTACCTCAAAACAAACAACTAGAGAGACATAAATATGAATCCCAACTTCACCACTTACTGACTCTATGACCCTAGATAATTACTTGATCTCTCTGGGCTTCAATTTTCTCATGTGTAAAATGAAAACAATGTCTAGCTTTCTGTGTTATGAGGAATGAAATAGATAAATGTAACCTTTAAATATAAAAGTATAGAACCATGTTGTCTTTCATCTTTGTGGTAGCCTGAGTTAACACAGGAAACCACCCAATCACACCCATATTCCAAACAAATGTAGATTACATCTTCTAAATTGAAAAGCAACAGACACATCACAGCTTTTGAATGTAAGACAGAGAAAATTCCAAGTATGAAGAGATACCTGGAAACCAAAATTGTTAATGGGAACTACAGCTTAACTATAGGTTCATGGACTATCTGAACTACATATATGTCTAAATGACTGTGATTGTAATACCTGAGTGGGGTATGATGTTAAGACTCCAGGCTTCTTAAGGAACTGGAACTGATCTCTTAATATGAAGGAAACTGGAAGTGTTATCTTAATGAAATCATCATTAGAATCAAACCAGTCAATAAAGGCTATGAGCGAATAAATGCCCCAACAAAGATCAGAACCCTAAGCCTCTGTCAAGTATAAGTGGGAGTTTTAAATTTAAGTTCTTTGCCTCAAGTGTAAAAATCAAGTTAAATTAACTTTCAAAATTGGTCCAGAATGGTGAAACCTGTAGTGACCCCAGGAAAGGCAAACCAGCAACTTTCATTTAAGACCACCTCTGCTTTCCAGAGCTCTTGATCATTTGGCCAGAGGAGAGCCATGCTGAGACATTATAAAGCATGAAAGAAAAAAAGCAGAACGAGAATGTGTCAGGATAGAAGAAATGGAATTAATACCCAGGAACCACATATAAAGACCGATCTGAAATTAATTTTAAACATGTTTAAAACCTTCAAATTTTTATACGGAGTGTGGAGCAGAAACAGGATATTATGAAAAAGAAAGACAATATCTAAAATTGAAAATATAATTATTGAAGTAAATATCTTTATGGATGAATACGAGTAAAACATCAGCTTTAAATATACCTAGGTGAGAGAACTGGAAGACAGATGTAGTATAGTGTGTATGCTGGAGAGGTGACACTAGATAAATACTAGTTCCCTTCCCTTTCCTTCCTCATCAACTCCTTTCACCCCCCACAACTTCTATGGTTAGCAAATAATGACATGAGAAGAATGAACTCCACGTTTACTTTAATTTGACTGCCCATGTGAGTGAGAAATAGACTACAGACTATTTAATCTCTTTAATAATGGAGACAAGGAAGAAAGATGTAGGAAATAATTTATCTAAACATAACCTAGCAGCAGATTCCATGTGTCTCTGAAAGTAAGACCTAACCAGCAAATAAGCCCTAGCATGATTTTTCAGGGTGACATCCCCTGATGTGTCTTTTGGAGCAAACCTTAATATAAGACCTGGTCTTATTTTCGGGGAAACACAGTACATAAGATGGTAGTTTCTGTGGTAATTTACAATGCATGTATTTCATCTGAGAATAGAGAAAAAAATGCAAGGAGTCTAATACTTTTCAGATAAGGTCTGAGACCAAATGTGTTTTCTCAAAAATTGCTAGTTCAGTTAAAAGGTATAATTTAACTTAAAAATTTATGGTGTGGGGTTTGAGCTTACTTTTTGTTTAAATTTCTGTTACATAAGTGATAAATTAGTAGCAACAGGTAAATATGTTTAGAAATTTATTTTTCACTTCATAACTTTTATTAATGTTTCCCATAGTTTGTGAATCTGCGATTTCCCAAGAAGCTGATGACATGGCAATGGAAAAAGAGAAATATGTTGATGAACTGAGCAAAGCATTGGTGTCAGGAGCAGGACCAGCTGACGCATACAAGTTTAATTTTTCTAAAGAGTCTTGTCATTTCTCCTTTGAGAAAATCCTGAAAGATGTTTCAGTAAGTAAAACTGCAAAATGTGATAAGATGTCAAAGCACTTATGAAGTGTTATTTAAATAACTAGCATATTATTCTCAGAATACCTCAGAATTCAAAGTTTGAAAAGTACTTGGTTTCCAAGTTAGAAATATGTTTCCAAGTTATGATAAATGCTTTGTATTAGTGAATTGTGAAAAATAATTACTGGAAAATGTGTTTCATTTTTAATGCTTTTTAAATAAGTATTTTAGAGATAATTACGTGAGTGAACAGTTCTGAAAAGGTCAGAATTTTTAAGTCATTGAGACAAGATCTGTTGAAATAAGTATGGGAATGCCGTGTTTCCCCGAAAATAAGACCGGGTCTCGTATTAAGGTTTGCTCCAAAAGACACATTAGGGCTTATGTTCAGGGAATGTCATCCTGAAAAATCATGCTAGGGCTTATTTTCCGGTTAAGTCTTATTTTCGGGAAAACACGGTATATTTATTTTAAGAAAGAAAATAATACATTCACCTTTGAGTATTAATAATTATGACATTTTCTACTTATTAGAATGTATTTAATATAGTTCAGTGTAGTAGGACTTATAATTAGGAATTAAGATGTTTTATTTATATTTTCGAACTTAGAAGTATTACAATAGAAGGAAATAACTCAACCCAAGCTTTACAAAGCAAACTTGCATGCTTTATATACAAGGATATCTGCTACTCATCCTGCTCAGTACCTACACCAACTGAGCTCGAGTTGGGTGATTTATTTATCAAAAGTGTCATACTTACTGTTTGTATATTTTACTCAAGTTTATAGGGTAGAAATGGAATTATTTGCTTTTTGCCACTGGTTTATCAATTAGATATGAGTTTTATAGTAGCAAAAAGGGAGAGCCCTCTTTATTATTTTAAGTTTAGAGACAGTTATTGACAATTTGTGCTACAACTAAATTGAGCTTAAAAAATTCTTTTAAAAGACCTCTTTAATTCCAAATGAGTAAATTTCATCCATTCTAGAACATTTGAAGCAACAAATGGAATCTTTTTTTTCCCCAAATATATATGATCATATAGAGAATAATACAGAGAGACTGGCTTCAGTAATTATTTCTATTTAGAAGATACTTTTTCTAATTAGCTGCCATTATATGTAACTCTCAATTAGCTTAGTCTTTAGAATGATAATTTAAAATAGGTTAAATAGGAAGGTTTGAACTGGCTACTGAAATTTTCTTTATCATAAAGTGTTCTTTCCTGTGGTCCAAGCATAATCCAATGATGTTACTACAGGACCCCTGAGTGTTTCTTCTACTATTTTGAATCAGACCATTGTCCGATTGGGATAATGCCATTTCCTATTCAATTTGTATGTAGTATCTAACATTATTTCATCCAGATGGTTTCTGGTTTTTATCTATTTTGCATATACTGAAGCACAACAAATTCCAAGTGTGTGAGGTACCTTTTGGAAACCTGAAAGGCTTTTGGTATCTTTGACATGGTGAAAAAGTGGGGTTTGGTACACTTGCCATACTCGGCCATACATCTGATTTTGCTGCTTCTGGAAAGAAAGAACTTCAAGTCCTCACAACTCAGATCTTGCTCGCCTTTTTGAGACTAATCACGTTTATTAGTGCCAAAGCCTTGAACCACTACCTTTTCAACAGGTTTTTTCAAGCAATGGAAACAGAGTAAAAGATTCCCAGTAATTCAGAAGTGTTTTGGTGCCCTAAAGGATGTCGTAAAGCACTGCATTGCAGCGTAAATAGCTGCCTCCTTATTTATTCATTTATTAATTTTCTTCTGAAAAAAAGGAAGACTACCTTCAGAACAGTTTGACAAGGAGGCGTTTATTCATGGCTTGGCTTAAGAGGTATTTTTGGATATTTGAATGAGGCAAAGCTTTCAGTTGGAGGTGCTGCTGTCAGCTTTATGCATACAGATGAAAACTATAAGTCCATTTGGCCAAACTGCCATGGGAATCTTCCAGTGCTTCAGGATGTGCTTCTGCAAATTGAATTTCAGAGTGACAGTATCTCGTTAATTCATCTGCTGGCAAAACTCTGCAGACAATTTGAAACAGGGAAGATGTAGGGACAGAGTCCCAGAGACAGTTTCCAGGCTCTCGACCTCACATAGAAAGGTGCTGGCTCAGGTAGTAGATGGCCATCAGCTGCAACCAGTTAGCCATTAGCCACTAATATAACTGCTGTGGCTGAGCTGGCAGGCAGATTGCAGATCATGTTGATCCTGCTTCCTGTGTCTCCCCAGCCACCAGCGAGACTGGGGTGCAGGAGGACTTCTTGTTGGGGTACTGGCAGATATTGGCTTTTGTGTCTCAACCAGCCGCCATCGAGAATATAGTGGTATGACTCCCATATCTATAGCTCCGTTGTTTCTTTTTGGCCTCGCCATATCCTGCGTTCTTGTGCTGGGAGTGGGTGCTGAGTCCCTGCATTACAGAAGAATGCTTTTTAAGGCTAATTGTGCTTTGGTGACTTAAAAGTTTAAAGGGAGTTTGTAATTCATTCCTTGATGACACAGGCATCAGATTGTTGCTAAAAATTACCTCCTAGATAAGATGTTGCCAAAAATGACCTCCTAGACTTAGAAGAAAAGGATAAATGTAGATTCAACTCAAAAACTTGTAGTGAATTTTGTTGTTTGTTGACATAAGGTTACTCTCATGGCAAAGTATATTCTGTGAGTTCTAAGTATATTTGCTACCAGATTCATAAAAATATGAATAAGGGTTTTTAGGCATTTGTTGCCATAATTCAAGAAGTTTTATGTGTCTAATTCCGTGTTGTCAATCACTGCAACAATTTGAACATTTCGAATATTCAATTCATATAAGATATTTGAAATTTATATTTGTATCAAATGGTCCTTTTATCCTATTTTTAAAGGAAAGTATATTCTAATTTTTATATTAAAAACTGATTTTTTTGAAATATTATCTTGTCTTTTATCAGACTGTCAATTTCCAAAGCAATGAAGTATTTTAAATATGTAATGTGTATGTTGATGTTTATATATATTTTTAGGAGGTGCGGGTACATAATTCTCATGAGATTGCTTTTGAGCTCATAAAACCCAAAATTTTATTTATGCTCTAATTGGCTTTTCTTTATAGATAAAATAGATTTTTATTTTTAGCTTAATTCCCATTGGAATACATGTAGAATGATCTGCTAAACACTAATTCTTTCTCTGTACAATACAAACTGTTGGGACCCTCCTGTCCCATCACCAGTGCTTTCCAGTTGGCAGTAGATTGTACAGGATGACAGCATACTATAGTGCCAGTGTGGGGGCGGAGCCCCAGAGAGTAGTTTCCAGGCTCTCGGCCTCACATAGAAAGGTGTTGGCTCAGGTAGTAAATGGCCAACTGTGATTGCATGGCCATCAGCTGTGGCTAGTTGGCCGTCAGCTGTAACCAGTGAGCCATTGGCCACTAATATAACTGCTGTGGCTACGCTAGGAGAAGAGAGGGAGAGAGGAGAGAATGGGGGCCTCGCAAGAAGATGGCGGCTGGGCTGGCAAGTGTGGATGGCGGTTTGCGGACAGTGTGCATCCAGCCTCCAGTGAGAGTATAGTGCCGCCAGAGAGAATATAGCGGTATGACTCCCCTACCTATGGCTCCGTGGGTGTTCCTTTTTGGCCTCACCATATCCTGCGTTCTTGTATGGGGAGCGGGAGCAGAGACCCCGCAGGCCGCCCCGCAGGACAAATGGTGCAGCGAGCAGGGTCTCCCGCACGACAGCCAGCATTTGGAACTCATTATCTCTTCTGTATAAGCACTCTCACCCACTCAGGAGATTATTCATGGGCTTTGTGTCATTGTTTTCTCTTTGCCTTTCACAATTCAGACTGATTTTACATTAGTATATGTTTTGTTACACAAACAATACATCTTAATTAATGTCTTCCACTTCTTTTTTTGCTTTCATAACTTGCTTTGTTTCTTAAGAAAAATAATTTCACTTATAAGCCACACACACAAAAAAAACCCTAATTATTTTTGATAAGAATAATCTTGGGGCTCACCATTTAGTTTGCCAACACCTTTGTTTTCTCATCTATAAAGTTTTTTTTTTTAATTGAAGTTTATTGGGGTGACAATTGTTAGTAAAGTTACATAGGTTTCAGGTGTACAATTCTGTAATATATCGTCTATGTATCACATTGTGTGTTCACCACCCAGAGTCAGTTCTCCTTCTATCACCATATATTTGATCCTTTTTACCCTCTCATCTATAAATTTTTAAAGTGATTTCTTAGATTTATTTTAAGTCATCTAACATACTGTAGTTTTATATTTCTAAAAATAGCCCTAATGAAGGAAAGGCATAAGGTTTGAAGGAAACTTAACCATGATAAACACGCGCGCGCACACACACACACACACACACACACACACAAACTGGCTACAGGTTTCTGTTAGAATTATGGTAAAGTCTATTTGTATTTCCTTTCCCTTCATCTCCTCTGCCCCCACCACCAGCTATTGGCTTGGGATACAGTTTAGGCTGAAAATTTGCTGACTTAAATAGAATGGAGGTTTGTTTTTCTCTGATGTAAAAATTCAAATAGGCAGTCCTATATTAATATGATGGCTTTCTGATGTTGGAGTCTCAGGCTTTAATCATATTGCTTTGCCATTTTTAACAGGTAGTTTTTGCGTCATGGTGTAGATAGATGACTGCTCTAGCTTCACACTTATGTTCATCTTCCAGGCAGCAGGACCGAGTTAGAGAAAATAAAGAGCCATGTACCTTTTCTTTTAGGCCGTCACCCTAAAATTGCATGCATTACTATTGTTCACATCTCTTTGTTTGTAACTAAGTCACATGGCTTCACCTAGCTGCAAGGGAATCTGTGAAGTGTGATTTCAGCTATATACTATGCCTGGGAATTTCCATTACTATGTAAAAAGTGGAAGGAGGATATTGAGGGGCCACTAGCAATCTCTACATGTTAATGTTCAGGAAAGATTGAAACGTTATTCAGAAGGGTTTACTTTTATTGTTACAAGAGTATTTCCCTAGTATTTTTATTACAAATACATGTTTCAGTCATATTTTAGTTTTAAAATTGTTAGAACAAATAATAAGGTATAGGCTAATCTGTATCTTACTATTAAGTGGAAAATGCATTCTACATTTAAACAGCCTCTCTACATTTATTTAACTTACATTTCTCAGATATATAAAAATGAGGTAAAATAAGTTAGCCAAAAGCAGCCAAAATTGTATTTAAAAACAGCAGTCCAAAATCTTATATTATTGCCATGTGTCCCTGTGGTTTGGGGGACTTTAAATTCAAACGGCTATTTCCAGATGAAATATCAGAATTGGAGCATTTATTATGGTTCTTTGCCAAATTCTTTGTCAAAAATGGTAATGACTTTCAGGTTTGTGAGAGTATGTTTTGCAAATGTGTTGTTTGATTGCCTGTAAAAGAAATTGTAGTGTTCTTTATTCCTATGATAAAAGTATTTGTATACATCTGCCATTTTTATATTAAATACTTTATAATTTTCTGACCTTTTTGGAATGTGGGAAATAAATCAGTAATGTAAGTGGTGCAGAAATCCTACTCAAAGTATACATTTTCTAGTTAAGCCACAGAAGAGACTTGAGAAATATTGCTTTAGAAATGAAGAATTTTTAGTTACATTATTTTGTCTTTGAGAACTGATTTTCTTGCTTCATATTGCTCTGCTTTGATTTAAAATGTTTTTGTCTTTTATAAGAAATCTCTCAAAGTCAGTCATTATGTTTTAATTTTTTCAGTTACTCCACATTGTTCAGGAAAGAAACAGGAAAGGTAGCATGTAAAAACTATGGTTAAAGGGACTTTTGGATGTTAACAATATTTGCTTGTTACTTTTCAGTTAAACTCCTTTAACATCTACTTTCATTTCATCATATGGACTTGATATTATCACTGTTCATATGTGAGGAAATATGCTGGAATCATAAGTGAGTTCCTAAGTAAAGCAGAGGTAGTAAGTTAGGTAGGGTGGAGTCTAGGCCCTCTGTCTGATGAATCTGAAAGCAGTTTTTTAAAGAATTTTTGTTTAGATGTATTGTACACAGGATAAAATGTACCTTTGCTAAATGTACAATTTTCATTACTGCAGACAGTTCCCTGATGCCTCTTTGCAATCATTCCCCAATTGTCTGCTTTCCTCTGCCAACCCTACCCCCCTCCTCCAGGACCCAGGCAATCACTGAACTGTTTTCTTTCACTGTAGATTAGCTTTACCTGTTCTGGAATTTCATATAAATAAAGCCATACAGTATTACTCTTGCATGTGACATTTTTTATATAGTGTAATATTTTTGAAATTCATCGTTATGTGTTGTGTTATCAGCAATTCATTCCTTTTGATTGCTGAATAGTATTCCATTGTATGGATATACTACATAAACTTTTTGATGGATATGTAGGTTGTTCCCAGTTGTGGGCTACTGTGAATAGAGCAGCTATGTATATTCACATATAAATCTTTTGGTGTATATGTTTTGTTTTGTTTTTAACAGCTTTATTGAGTTCTTTATGTATCATGCATACTAGTTCCTTAACACGTTGCGTACGGATCAGGAGAATCTTCACGAGGGATTTAAACCCCGCCGTACACAACGTGTTAAGAAATGTATGATTTGGGAATACCTTTTTCCTGTTTTTGGGAGTAGAGGGGAAATCCTTAATTTTAAGGCAGTCTATTTTTTTCTTTTTCTTTTAAGGACCATGCTTTTGGTATAACATGTAATAAATTTTTTTCCAAACTAAGTTCACAGACAGTTCTTTTCTTGAAGCTTTCATATGTGAGGGTTTTTTTTTTAGGTTGTTGTTGTTAGGTTTTACATTTAGAGTCTGTGATACATTTTCAGTTAATTTTTGTACATAGGGGGGTGTATAGTTAACATTCAAGTTTTGCTTATAGACCTTCAATTCTAGCACTGTTTGTTGAATTCACCACTGAATTTTCTTGCACTTTGTTGACAATCACTTGACTATATATGTTTATATATATAGATAGATAGATCTGTATCTAGGCTCTGTTCTGCCCTATTGATCTATTTATTTATTTCTCTGCCAACTTCAAACTGTTTCGATTGCTTAGCTTTATAATAAATCTTGAAATCGTGTAGCATAAATCATTCAACTTTTTTTTTTCAGTGTTGTTTTGGATATTCTACTTCAAATTTTCTTATGAGGTTTAGAATCAGTTTATCACTTTCTACAGATATCTGCTGAAATGTTGATTGGGAATGCATTAAATCTACAGAAGTGATATCTTAACTATATTGAGTCTTCTGACTTACGAAAATCTTTCCATTTTCTTAGGAAAGTGTTTCTCAACTGGTGGAGATTTTGCTCTTCTAGGGACATATTACAATGTTTGGAGACATTTTTGATTGTTATGACCAGCAGCTGCTACTGGCATCCATGGGGTAGAAGACAGGGATACTGCTAAAATCCTGAAGCACAGGACACATTTCCGCAACAAAAAATTAGCTGATCCAAAATGCTAGTAGTGACAAGTTTCAGAAACACTGATTTAGTACTCCTTAATCACTCAGCAATTGCTTGCAGTTTTCAAAGTATAGGTCTTGTTGGACTTGTATTAGGACCCTGTATACAGTCTCTCTTGCTCAATGGTCCGTGTATACTTGATAGACTATTTTGCTGTTGGGTTTCTAAATGCCAATTAGAGCAAGTGGGCTTATCTTATTGTTTAAGATTTCTATATCTTGCATATTTTCTATCTACTTATTCTAGCAATGAGTGCTAGAACAAGTTCTAGTAACTTGTTTATTTCTGAAGTACTATCAGATCTTGCTTTGTGTATTTTCAATCTTTGTTATTAGGTGTACAACACTAAGGTTTGTCATGTCCTTTTGATAATTTGACTCCTTTATATAATGAAACGACCCTCTCATTCTTAATATTCTTTAATTGAAAATTTACTTAATATATCAGTACCCCTACACCAGCTTTCTTTTGATAGGATTTAGCATGGTATGTTGTTGTTGTTTTTCTCATGCATTTGTATTTGGCTGTTTTTGCCATTATTTAAATTGGGTTTCTTTTATGAACCAAATAGTTGGATTTTACTTTTTTGGCGGGGGCGTGCAGAGGGGATATTGAGTCTAGAACTCTGTGGATGTGCTACAAAAACTCCAGCAGTCAACTTCTCTATAGTTTTTTATTTGTCTCTGGAACAGGGTATAATTCAAATCAAGAGAGAGAAGAACAGCAATGATTGAATGCCACCTACAAAATGTAAAAAGTAGAATCTCTCTTTAGTACTTTGGGGTTCACGTGAAATCCAGCAATTTTTTTTTAACCTTTCAACCCCTTTACCCATTTCTCCTACTCTCCCCCCTCCCCTGACCCCTCCCCCAACTCTAGCAACAGCCAGTCTGTTCTCTGTATCTCTAAGCTTGGCTTTTTTTTTTATTTGTTCGTTTAGATTTTATATATAATAGAGATCATATGGTATCGGTCTTTCTCTGTCTGATTTACTCGTATTTTGCATAGTATAATGCCTCTGAGGTCCATCCATACTGTCACAAATGACAAAATTTCCTTCTCTTTTATGGTTGAACAGTATTCCATTGTATACATCACAAGTTGTTTATCCATTCATCCATCAGGGGACACTCCTAGGTTGTTTCCATATCTTGGCTATTGTAACTAATGCTGCAATGAACATGGGGGTATATATATCTTTTTGAGTTAGTGTTTTTGTCTTCTTTGGTTAAATACCCGGAAGTGGAATTACTGGATCATAGTGTAGATCTATTTTTAATTTTTTGAGGAATCTCCATAGTGTTTTCCACACTGGCCACACCAATTTATATTCCCACCAACAGTGTACAGGGGTTTCCATTTCTCCACATCCTTGCCAACACTTGCTCTTTATTATCTTTTTGATAATAGCCAGTCTAACAGGTGTGCGCTGATAGCTCATTGTGATTTTGATTTACATTTCCCTAATGATTAATGATGTTGGGCATCTTTTCTTGTACGTGTTGGCCCAAATCTTTTCATCTCTTTTGGAAAAATGTCTATCCAGATTGTCTGCCCCATATTGAGTTAAATGAGTTCTGGATATATTTTGGATATTAAGCCCTTATCAGATATGATTTGCAAATATTTTCTCCCCCTCAGTAGGTGGCCTTTTTATTTTGTTGATGCCTTTCTTTGCTCTGCAGAAGATTTTTTTAAAATCCAATCTGGCAATCTGTGTCTTGTAATTGTGGTATTCAGGCCATTTACTTTTTAATGTGACTATTGATAATGGTTTTAAAATCTTTCTCTATTCAGTTTTTATTTCATTTTCTTATTTATCTTATGCTTCCTTCTTTTGAACTAATGAAGTATTTTTTCCCTGCAGATAGCAGGTCTTTATTGAGTAAAATTTTAAATTATTCTTAGTTTTGGGTGTACAAAACAACATAGTGATTAGACATTTACACACCTCACAGAGTGATAGCCCCAATAAATTTACTACTCATCTGAAACCATACATATCTATTACTATACCATTGACTATATTCCCTATACTGTACTTCCCATTCCATGATATTTTTAATTATAGTTGACATTCTATATTATTTTATATTTATGTTTGATATTCTGTATTATTTTGTATTAGTTTCAGGTGTACAGCATAATGGTTAGGCATTTATATAATTTATGAAGTAATCCCCCTGGTAAGTCTATTACTCATCTGACACTATACATAGTTTGTACAATATTATTGACTATATTTCCCATCCTCTATTTCACATCCCTGTGACTCTTTTGTGACTACCAATTTGTATTTCCTAATCCCTTCACCTTTCTCACCCATCCTCCCAACTCCTTCTAACAACCATCAATTCTCTGTATCTATGAGTCTATTTCTGTTTTGTCTGTTCATTTATTCTGTTCTTCAGATTCCACATATAATTGAGATCATATGGTATTTTTCTTTCTCAGTTTGACTTATTTCACTTAGCATAATATTCTCTAGGTCCATCCATATTGTTGCAAATGGTAAGATTTAATTCTTTTTTATGGCAGAGTAATACTCCCTTGTGTATATGTACCACAATTTGTTTATCCAGTCATCTATTGATGGGCATTTTGGTTTTTTCTATATATAGGCTATTGTGAATAGCACTGCAGTAAACATAGGGATGCATATATTTTTTTCAAATTAGTGTTTTGGATTTCTTTGGATAAATACCCGGAGTGGAATTGCTGGGTCATAGGTAGTTCTATTTTTAATTTTTTGAGAAACCCCCATACTCTTTTACATAGTAGCTGCACCAATTTGCAATCCCACCAGCAATGTACAGGGGTTCCCTTTTCTCCATATCCTCGCCATCACTTATTGTTTGTTGATTTATTGATGATGGCAATTCTGACAGGTGTGAGGTGATATCTCATTGTGGTTTTCTTTGCATTTCTCTGATGATTGAGCATATTTTCATATGACTATTGGCCATCTGTATGTCCTCTTTGGAGAAATGTCTATTCATGTCCTCTGCCCATTTTTAATTGGATTGTTTTTATGGTGTTGGAGTTGTGTGAGTTTTTTCTTGTTTTTTGCTTTTTATAAATTTTGGATATAAACCTCTTATCAGATATATCATTGGCGAATATCTTCTCCCATTCAGTAGATGTCTTTTCATTTTGTTTATTTCCTCTCTGTGAAAAACCCTTTTAGTTTGATGTAGTCCCACTTGTTTATGTTTTCTGTTGTTTCCCTTGTCCGAGGAGACATATCCAGAAAAATATTACTAAGGGCAATGTCAAAGAATTTATAGTCTGTTTTCTTCTAGGAGTTTTATGGTTTCGGACTTACATCCATTTTAAGTCTTTAAGTCTTAAATCCATTTTTACTTTATCCTTGTATATAGTGTAAGAAGGTCGTTCAGTTTCATTTTTTGCATGTATCTGTCCAGTTTTCCCAGCACCATTTTTTGAATAGACTGTCTTACCCCAAAGTTATTTTTGCTTCATTTATCATAAAATCAATGACCATATAGGCATGGATTTATTTCTGGGTTCTCTAATCTGTTCCATTGATCTATGTCTGCTTTTATGCCAAACCATGCTGAATTGATTACTATGGCCTTGTAGTATAATTTGGTGTCAGGTAGCACAATACTTCCATCTTTGTTCTTCTTTCTCAGGATTGCCATGGCTATTTTGGGTCTTTTATGGTACCATATAAATTTTAGGATTATTTGTTCTAGTTTTGTGAAAAATGCCATGGTATTTTGATGAGCATTGCACTGAATCTATAGATTGCTTTGGGTAGTATGGACATTTTAATGAAGTTAATTCCTCTTGCTCATGAGCGTGATATGTGTTTCCACTTATTTGTATCTTCTCTAATTTCTTTCCTCAATGCCTCAAAGTTTTCTGAGTACAGGTCTTTACTTCCTTGGTTAAATTTATTCCTAGGTTTTGTTTTTTTTGATGCAATTGTAAATGGGATTTTTTCTCTAAATTTCTCTTTCTGATAGTTCCTTACTGGTGTACAAAACTGCATCCAATTTCTGAATATTAATTTTGTATCCTGTTACTATACTGAATTTATTTATCAGTTCTAATAGTGGTTTAGTGGACTCTTTGGGGTTCTCTATATGTAGTATATCATGTTATCTACAAATAATGATGGTTTTGTGTCTTCCTTTCCAATTTGAATGCCTTTTGTTTCTTATATGATTGCTGTGGCTAACACTTCCAGTACTGTGTTTAGTAAAAGTGATGAGAGTGGACGTCCTTATCTTGTTCCTGATCTTAAGGAGAATGCCTTTAGGTTTTACTCATTGAGTATGATGTTAATTGTGGGTTTGTTGTATATGGCCTTTATTATGTTGAGCTATGTTCCCTCTATTTCCACTTTACTGAGAGTTTTTATCATAAATGGATGCTGGATTTTGTTAAACGCTTTTTCTGCATCTATTGATATGGCCATATGATTTTTATTTTCATTTTGTTTATGTGGTGTATCACATTAATTGATTTGTGGATATTGAACCAACCTTATGAATGAAGAATTAATCCCACTTGATCATGGTATGTGATCTTTTTAATCTATTGTTGAATTCAGTTTGCTGATATTTTGTTGAGGATTTTTGCATTTATGTTCTTTACGGATGTCGGCCTCTAGTTTTCTTTTTTTAAAATGTCTTTGTCTAGTTTTGGAATCAGGTTAATGGTGGTCTAGTAAAATGAGATTGGTGGCCTTTCTTCCTCTTTGTGGAATAGTTTTAGAATAGGTGTTAATTCTTTTTTGAGTGTTTGGTAACATATACCAGTGAAGCTATCTGGTCCAGGGCTTTTGTTTGTTGGGAGCTTGTTGATGACTGATTCGATTTCGTTTGTAGTAATCTGTTCAGATATTCTGTTTTTTCTTGATTGAGCCTTGGAATATTGTATGCTTCTAGGAATTTATCTGTTTCTTCCAGATTGTCCAATTTGTTGATGTATAGTTGCTCATAGTATTTTCTTAAAATTTTTTGTATGTCTGTGGTGTCTGTTGTCACTTCTCTTTCATTTCTGATGTTTTATGTTTTTTTTTATTTTATTTGGGTCTTCTCTTTTTTTCTTGGTGAGTGTTGTTAAAGGTTTGTCAATTTTGTTTATCTTTTCAAAGAACCAGCTCTTGGTTTCATTGATCTTTTGTATTTTTTTAAGCCTGTAATTTATTTTTTTATGCTCTGATCTTTATTATTTCTTTCCTTGTACTCACTTTGGGCTTTGCTTGCTGTTCTTTTTTAGGTTTCTTTACATGTACAGTTAGATTGTTTATTTGAGGTTTTAGATGTTTCTTGGGTTAGGCCTTCATTGCTATGAATTTCCCTCTGAGGACTGCTTCTGCTGTCCCATAGATTTTCTGTGATTGTGTTTTCATTTTCGTTTGTCTCAAGGTATCTTTCGATTTCTTCCTTGATCTTGTTGTTCACCTGTTCATTATATAATAGCATGTTATTTAGGCTCCAAATGGTTGTGTGTTTTCCAGTTTTTTGTTTTTTTTTTTCTTTTTCTTTTTTCGTACCATTGCGGTCAGAGAAGTCAAGTTGATAGGATTTCAGTCTTCTTAAATTTATTGAGACTTGTTTTGTGGCATAACATGTAGTCTATCTTGGAAAATGTTCTATGTGCTATTGAAAAGAATGTATATTCTTCTGCTTTGGGATGAGATGCTATAAAAAATATCAATTAAATCCATCTGGTCTAGTGTATCATTTAAGCCCTCTGTTTTCTTTTTGATTTTCTGTCTTGACCATGTATCCATTGTTGTCAGTGGGGTATTAAAGTCCCCTACTATGATTTTGTTACTGTTGGTCTCTGCCTTTGTGTCCATCAATATTTGCTTTATATATAGGTGGTCCTGTGTTGGGTGCATACCATGTTTCCCCGAAAAATGTGACCTAGCCGGACCATCATCTCTAATGCATCTTTTGGAGCAAAAATTAATATAAGACCTGGTCTTATTTTAGTATAATATAAGACCAGGTATAATACAATATAATACAAGATAATGAAATGTAATGTAATATAATATATAACATATATAATACCGGGTATAATATAATACTGGGTCTTATATTAATTTTTGCTCCAAAAGACGCACTAGAGCTGATGGTCCGGCTAGGTCTTATTTTCAGGGAAACATGGTTGATGTTTACTAGGGCATCTTGTTGGATTGATGCCTTTATCATTATATAATGTCCTATTATATTATAGTCTTTGTTTTAAAGTCTGTTTTGTCTGATATAAGTATTGATACTTCAGATTTTTTTCTCACTTTCATTTGTGTGAAATACCTTTTTCCATCTCTTTACTTTCAGTGTATGTATGTCTTTTGATCTGAGGTGGATCTCTAGTAGACAGCATATGCATGGGTCTTGTTTTCTTATCCATTCAACTATACTATGTTTTCTGATTGGAGCATTTAATCCATTTACATTTAAAGTGATTATTGATAGGTATGTAGTTACTGTCATTTTATTATTCATATTTTTTATCTCCTTTATTTGTTTTCCCTTTTCTTCTTTTTAAGGTACTGTTTTTAACATTTCTTATAATACTGGCTTTGTGGCATTGGATTCCCTTACCTTTTCTTGTCTGGGGAGCTCTTTATCTCTCCTTCAGTTTTAAATGATAGCCTTGATGGGTAGCGTAGTCTTGGTTGTAGGCCCTTGTTTTTCATCACTTTGAATATTTCTTGCCACTCCCTTCTGGTCTGCAATGTTTTTGTTGAGAAATCAGATGATGGCCTTATGGGAGCTCCCTTGTAGTTAACTAGTTGTCTTTCTCTTGCTGCTTTTAAGATTCTCTCTTTGTCTTTAACCGTTGTTATTTTAATTATGATGTGTCTTGGTGGGGGCCTTTTTGGGTTCATGTTTTTTGGGACTCTGTACTTCCTGGACTTGTATGTTTATTTCCTTCTCCAGGTTGGGAAGTTTTCAGCCATTATTTTTTCAAATAGGTTCTCGATCCCTTGCTCCCTCTCTTCTCCTTCTGGTACTTTTATGATGCTAATGTTGTTATGCTTGATGTTTTCCCAAAGTTCCCTTAAACTATCTTCCTCTTTTATTATCCTTGTTTTCTTATTGTTGTTCCTATTGGGTGTTTTCTGCTACCTTGTGTTCTAAATTGCTGATTTGACATTCTGCTTCATCTAATCTGCTGTTGACTACTTCTAGTGTATTCTTCATTTCTGTTTTTCAGTATTCTTTATTTCTGACTAGTTCTTTTTATGGTTTCTATGTCCTTGTTTATTTTTATTATCTCTGTTGAAATTCTCACTCAGTCCCTTTAGCATTCTTATAACCAGTGTTTTAAACTCTTTCTCTGGTAGGTTGGTTGCCTCCATTTCAGTTAGTTCATTTTTGTGAGTTTTCTCCTGTTCTTTCACTTGGGACACATTTCTTTGTTTCCTCTTTCTGGCTGCCTCTCTGTATTTGCTTCTATGTATTAGGTAGACATCCTTTGTCTCTCAGTCTTTGCTGGGTGGCGGCCTTATATAGTCGGTTGTCCGGTGTGGTGCAGTGGTGCAGTCTCCCTGATCACTTGTGCATTTGTTCAGGATTGCCCTTTGTGTGTGTTGTGTGTATTCTCTTATTATAGTTGAGCCCTGATTGCTTTTGGCGCATCAGTGGGTGGAATTGACTATCAGGCTCACTGGCTGTGAGGACTGGCTATGCCCACAGCATATGAGCTGCTGTGTGGAAGCTGACCCCTCCTAGGGGGATTCACCCTAGTGGGCTATTGTGCCTGTTGAGACCACCCTTTGGGTGTGCTGCTTGTGGGGCTAATCAGGCAGTGCTCTGGTGTGGTCTGAAGCTGCCTTCTGAGTGTCTTTTTTACTGGTTCCTCTTGGGAGAAGCTCCCATGTAGGCTAATTTCAACCTTGCCTGTGACCATCCTGGACTACCTTGTAGAAGCTACAAAGCTATATGTGGTTGGTTGCTGCCTGTGCTGGACCTGGAGGTGTGTGGCAGTGGCCTTGCTGTGAACCGAGGCTGGCTGCCACCAGTATCATGCCTGGATCAGCTTAGCAAAAGGACTAGGGCCTATAGATAGGCCCCCTGCCAGATGTCAGTAAGGCTCAGCTGCTAAAGGAGCCTTCTTAGTTGAGTGGGCTGGGCTGGTTTGCCCAGTGTTGACAGTGCTTCTGTCAGTGCCATGCAAGTTGGGCAGGGTGGGGTCCCAGGGAGTCATGTAGTGTGGCCCGTGGTTTTCACAAAGTTAATGCAGATTCAGTTCTTGCACCAGTGCTGAGCCTGTCTCACTCCACAAAATGCCCCAAGAATACTTTAGCCACACACTGCTTGACTCGGGCCTGCGAATACTGGAGAGTCAACCAAGAGAGGCCGCAATGGAAGCTGTGGCTGACCTCCTGCCACCATAAGTTCCCCTGATTGCCATTGCTGTCCACTGCTCTAAAATGCTTCTGCTGCTTGTGGGACATGGACAGCTGCCCAGGAGTCAAGAGTGCCCCTAACGATGCCACACTAGCTGGGCAGGGTGAGGACCCACGGTTCACCAAAGTGGTGTACGTGGGGATTTTAGCAGACCAATGTGGTCTCAGAATTGCCATTTTGGGGAAGGTTCAACACAGGAAATATGCCATCCTCTTGTAGGCTACATGTGAGATGCGCTCTACACAGATAATGGGCGGTTGTCTCTAGCCCTTTTACTGAAGCCACACAATTGTCTTTTCCTGTAAGTCTCTGATTCCTCTCCATTTGCCACCCCTCTACTAGAGCCCAGGGTGATTGTTTGCAAGTGAGTGAGTCTGTGCATGGGCCCTTTAAGGGATGTCTGGGTTCCAGCTGCATTCCATCTCACTGGGACTGATGGATTGAGTTCTTGCTGATTTTCCTTGCCAGATGTTGTGAGGACTCCTCTTACTGGCAGGGATGACTGGGCTGGGTAGCCTGGTGTGGGGCTGGAACCCCTCACTCTTCAGAGGGGACCTCTGCCACTGAGGTGTCCCTCCTGGTTCTCAACCACTATCTGTCAGTTTGGGGTCAGCCCGTTTTGTGTCTCTGCCCCTCCTACCTTTCTTAATGTGGTCTCTTCTTTATATCCTTAATTATAGGGATTCTGTTCAGCTAGTCTTCAGATTATTCTCGAGGTTGACTGTGGTAATAATTTAGTTGTAATTTTAATATGATCCTGAAAGATGGCAGGCATAGAATATACCTATTCCACCATCTTGGACTTTCTCTGAAGTCCTATGTTTTTTGTTTTTTTTTTTAGAAGATGTTTTCACTCAGTATAAATTCTACATTGTCAATTTTTTTCTTTCAGTACTTTAAAAAGTTTGTTCTACTATCTTCTGGCTGGTCAGCTGATATTCTTATTTTTGTTTCTATCTAAGCCATGTGCCTTTTTTTTCTCCAGCTGCTTCTAAGATTTTTCTCTTTATCACTGCCTTTAAGCAGTTTGATTATGATGTGCCTAATAGTTTTCTTTCATTATTGATATGTTTATGTTTTTAGTCAATTTTGGCAAATTTTTGGTTATTATTCATATAATTTTTCTATCTTCCTTCCTTCTTGTTTGGAGAGTCCAATTACATATAGATAGATAGATAGATAGATAGACAGACAGACAGACAGACAGACAGACAGACAGACAGATGTAGATAGATATCTATCTATAGCTATAGACAGATATATATCTATATATAGATATCTATCTATATCTATCTATCTATCTATCTATCTATCTATCTATCCATATTATGTTGCTTGAATTTTCCCCCCAGTTCACTGATCCTCTTTTCTTTCTTTTTTTTTCTTCCCTGTTTTTTATTTTGAATAGTTTCTATTGCTCTGCCTGTATTTCACTGTTTCTTCTGCTATGTCTAATATGCTGTTAATTTTTTTCAGTTTATTTTTCATCTCATTGTTCATTTGCATCCTTTTAGTATCTTAAATTATTTTTCATAACTCTTTACCATGTTCAATTGTTCTTTTATAGTCTTGAATATATCGAATAGAATTATAAGAACATTTAATTACTTTGTCTACTAATTCTGTAATTTGCGTTATTTTGTGGTAAATTTTCATAAAGTTTTCTCACTATGTGTACTAATTTCCTTTTTCCTTGCATGCCTATTATTCTTTGATTGGATGCCAAACATTGTAAATCATCTTATTTAGTGCTGTATATTTTTGTATTTCTATAACTTGTGTTTTGTTCTGACATACAGGTAAGTTCCTTGTAAGTGATGTAATCCTTAAGGTCTTGCTTTTATAGCTTTTTTGAAAGAGGACCAAAATATTTATTTTTAGGTCTAATTTTATAACACTATTGAGGTAAAATATGTCTGAAGCCCTTACTTGATCCCCATTATTTCTACACAGGGTGGTAAATGAAGGATTTAGGGATTAGGTGTGGCATTTCAGCTTTGTCTATCAATTACAATATCTTCTTAGCTGTTTTCCTTTAAATATTTTTATTTTTTGTTTTTCAGTTAGAGTTGACATTTTATATTAGTTTCAGACATACAACATAGTGATAGATATTTATATAGCTTTTTATGTTAGATTGTGTGCTATAATTATCTATCTCTTAGATTTGAGGTTTAGTTTGCCCTTGCTGAAACTTTTAAAATTGGAGATGATTTTCCTGCTGGGTAAGATAGCATAGTCTTTTAGATATCATTGCTTCATTCCATGCACCCAAGACACTGAAGTTTGGGAAAAGAATTTTCAGGGCACTTGAGTCAAAAGTTGTGATAATCATTATTTAGTTACTTTTTTGGAATTTGGGTTTTCTCTTGATTCTCTTTACTTTCCAGCTTTAATTAAAAGTAAGCCATGTAGTCATTAAATTTTCGTCATTTAAAATTAAGTCTGTTAAATATAAAGTGCTTAAGGTGATTCTAGGCCTTTGAAATTCTCACTTCATAAATTTTAGGTCACCTACTTTTTTAATACTGTTTTAAATTATTGTGTAGAAAAAAATTAAAATTAGTCATACTTTGACAAACTGATTTTCTGAAGGCATAAAGATCTGTCCTCTATATCAATTAAATTATGTTATTTATTTTCTTAAATAGGCAATTTTTTTATTTCTAAAAGCAAACTATTTATTATGAAATTGAGCCAAGAATTAGATTTTCATTTACTATTACTATCCTGAAGTTATAAATAAATAACCAGTTGAGAATGTCTATGGATCTGAACTATTTTAGGAACATCTAAAATCAAATGGTGGTGACGATGATAACACATACTTCTGTGTTAGTAAAAAAAAAAAATTGTGGAATATAATGGCTATTTGAATTGATATTAAAATTCAATGTTTTTTAAGTGAATGTAGAACAGAAACCTTCACTGTTGGTAAATAAATCACAGCTAGTATAATAATTAGACCACCTAGGATATTTCAGTGGGTAAATTTGGAAAAGATGCAATGTAGTATAGCTGTGTACACTGCCTCACAACACCCCCCTGAATCTCGGAAGTTTGCAGAAGGAGGAATACTGTTCTATGAAATTAAAACTGTAACATGTTTTTGAATGGCTATAGTTTAGAATATCACTACTGAAACAGTTTATAGACACGAGAGTCTTATTGCACATCTGTAACCCATTCTGGACATGTTATTCTCCCACTGCCTAGTATTGATGAAAATGTAGCCTGATGGCCTGATTTGAATGGCAGCCCTGTAATGTACTAATTGTGACACTGTGGGCAACTTATTCAAATGTTTTGTTCTCAGTTTTTCTTTTATAATTTGGAAATTATACTAATACCTGACTCATAGAGTTGCCTAAAGGATATAATGAATTAGTGTGTAGTGGTGTATGTATACTTTTTGTAGGACAGTCCTTTCTTATAATAAGTGTTTTATAAGAGTTATTAATTTTTTACTTGAGTGTTCATCCATTATACACTAAACTCCTGAGGGCAGTGACCATGTCTTAACTGAATTTGAAATTTAGGCAAATGCAAATGTTTTGGGGATGACCTTTCGTTGAGAGGAAATATAGCATCATGGAAAGAACTCACAATCTTGACTTGAGTCTTGAATCTATTTCTGATTATGTGGGTTTCAGCAAATTATTTGTCTTTATTTTATGATGAAAAAAACTTATGAGGTGTGATAAAAAATTTGAAGTTTAAATAAAAACATTTATTACAGTGAAATACACATTGCCATTAATCCCCCTCAAAATACACCCCCTCGCTTTGAACACACTTATCCCACCATTCTTGCTCCTTTCTGAAGCAGTTTTGGAAGTGTTCTTTTGTGAGTGTCTTTAGTTGCACTGTCGTGGCTGCCTTGATGTCCTGAATCATTTTGACTTTGGGGAAGAGCCAGAAGTTGCTTGGTGCCAGATCCAGTAAATAAGGTAGATGAGAACACACAGTAATGTTTTTATTTGACAGAAATTGCTGTACCAGAAGCAATGTGTGACACGGAGCCTTTCCGTTGTGATGACAAAATATGGTGAAAGCTGCTGCCGAGTGCCATCCAATGGAAAGGCAGGGGTCTTCGATACAGGAAGCAATACGCTGAACCTTAGTAACTGTGTGACAAATTTCAGCTTGTTCGGTGCATTCAGTTGGGTGTGAGCTATGGTTGAGAGAAGGTGTGTTTTAAAGTGTGCTGTAAATCATCCTCCATCATGACAATGCTGTGTCACATGTCACACATTGCTTCTGGTATATGGCAGTTTCTGTCCAATAAAAACATAATGGTGTGTCCTCATCCACCTTATCCACTGGATCTGGCACTGTGAAACTTCTGGCTCTTCCCCAAAGTCACAGTGATTCAGGACATGGAGGCAGCCACGATGGCACAACTCAGGGCACTCACGAAAGAGGACTTCCAGAACTGCTTCAGAAAATGGCAAGAACGATGCGATAAGTGTGTTCAAAGCGAGGGGATGTATTTTGAGGGGGATTAATGGCAATTTGTCTTTTACTGTAATAAATTTTTTTGTTGTTTAAACATTCACTGTATTGTTTGATCATACCTCGTAGTTCAAATAGGCTAATAATACTAACTCACAGGGTTTTATGGTTGTGGGCACTAAGATATGAGCGCAAATGCTTTGTAAACTGAATTGGGTATACTACCAGGCCTGTCCGAAGAGGCCATTGGGTTGATGCCTTGTATTCAGAAGGTCTCAAGCATATACTTCTGATGTTACCTGTAAATGAGTTTATACACATGGTCATTGCAGACTTTTAATACTAGCTTAAAATGTGTAGCATTACAAGTGATACTGCTTAAAGTACACTATGATTATTGTCAATTTAAATATGTCAATATAATTTTTATAACCTTGTTTTGACTTTTATTATATCTGTCAGATGTAAGTTTACTGGTGGACCTAGAGCTTCCATTTTCTTTGTTGCATTTCCTGGTATAATAACATATAACATGCATTGGTTAAAACTGGCCACGTTTTTAATCAAACCTGGAAGCATCCATGCAAATCATTTTTTTAATCAAAACTAGAAGTATCCAAAGGAAATATTAAAAAAAAATAAAAATACACCATGGTATTAATTAAAGACTGGTTGTTTTGTTTGTGCAACTCCTGGAGGGAATGTGGTATTTCTGGCTACTAATGATCTAAAACCAGTTCAATAGTGGGGATTATGCCCGTAGTGGCTAGAGCCATAACCATGGATTGTGGATTATAATGACATTTATTGATTATAATGACATTATGGATTATAAATTATGGATTATAATGACATTTTCCTGATTTAGCATGATTCTTGATCATTTATTTCTTTAGACAGCTATCTTTTTTAGCACTTTAATTTTAGACTTATAGAAAAGTGACAAAAATAGTGAAGAGAATTTCTGCATACCCTTTACCCTACATTCCCTAATATTCCCGTTTTACATGATCATGGTACAATGATTAAAATCAGGAAATTATCATTGACGCAGCAATCTACAGATCTTATTTGAATTTTACCATTTTTCCCATTGTCTTACTCTTCTCTGGCTTCCATAACAAAATACCATAGATTGGGTGGCTTAAACAAGAGGAATTTATTTCTCACAGTTCTGGAGGATGCGAAGTCCAAGATTTAGGTACCAGAAGATTCAGTTCTTAGTGAGGGCCTGCTTCCTGGCTTACAGTCAACTGCCTTCTGGCTGTATCCTCATGAGGTGGAGGTAGAGTGAGCTCTATTCCCCTCTTGTAAGGATAGTAATCCCATCATGGAGGCCCCACCCTTGTGAACTCATCTAAACCAAATTACCTCCCAAAGGTCCCACCTCCAAACACTATCACTTTAGGTGGGGAATGGGCTTCAACATAATGAATTTTGGTGTGACAGACACACTCAATCCATAGCACCCACTAAAGTCCTTTTTCTGGTCCAGAATACCATCTAGTGTCTCACACTGAATTTAATAGTCTCTCTTACAGTGGGTGAAAGTGCTGCAGTGTTTGTCTTGCATGACATTTGTACAAATGAGTATGTATATTATTTTCTATTCCTTCTTACATGTTGGGTAGTACACTATAAAGACTTTTTTTTTTTTTGCATTTTGATTTTGTCACATCACAACTTATACTGCAAAAATCCTCCATGTCAATTCACAAATATTTTCCTCTTTTAGTTTTATAGTTATTTCATACTCCATTGTATGGCTATATCAATTTTTCAACCACTCTCCTATATACAAGCATTTAAGTTTTCAGTATTTTGCAATACAAACAATGCTGCAATGAATTATCTATGTACTTTTTGTGTTGGAGGTTTATCTTTGGGTAAATTCCTAGATTTGTGAATGCTAGAAAATAAGTGCATATATTGTTTTCTTAGATATTTCCAAAATTTTCTTCACCAGAATTACACCAGTTCACATTTTCACCAGCAATATATGTAATTGTATAGTTTTCCACAGCCTCGCTAACTGAACATGCTCTTATACTTTTTAATTTTCTCTAATCTGGTAGGTGTGAAATGGTAGCTCAGTGTTGTTTTAATTTGCATTTCTGTAATTTTGAGTGAATTTGAACCCTTATTCCTGTTTTTAAGGGTTATTTTTTATATCTTTCTTTTGAATTGTCTGTTCATGTCTATATTCTCTCTTGGTTTTTGGTGCATTGTCCCTCAAATTTTAAGAGTTCTTTATATATTAGAGACATTAGCCCTTTGTGTGGGTATTACTTATCTTAAAGTGTCACCGTGAGATATATTGTCAGTGTGCTTCATTGGTGTTAAACTTCCCCAAACGTTAATCTGGAACAAGTCTAGTCTCAACATTTCTGGATTATTATTCTTGTACTGAAAAAACAAATAATGCTATTTTAGTCTCTTTGTGACTGTAAATGAACCAGACAGTTTGGTCTCTTCTCTATGGTCCTTGTTATTTTCTAAATATCTGTATGTATACTGTCCCATGGAAAGTGCATATTTTTGTGGGCATGTGGAAATGCCTTATCCTTCAAGAAGTTTTCACTTAATGTTCTCCTTTTATTCAAAATTGTTATTGCCTTTCTTGGTATTCCTATAGGTTTTCTATATTTTATAATTCCATTTAAATTGAGTTGTGTTCAGCTACTATAGCTGTCTAAGGTCTGAGACCTTGTGATTGTCATATTTCACCTCCTTACTGCACTTAATAATGAGAATGACTGCTATGTACAATACATTATGCTACGTGCAACCCTGATGATTTTCTGAAATAGATCGTGTTATCATCTCAGTATTATGGATGGGAAAACTAACACTTAGTGGTATATAACTTATGCAAAACCAAATAGCTAGTGAGTGGCAGAGCTGGGATTGAACACAGGTGTACACACAGGTGGGAATTCAAAGTGTGTGGGGCTAATTACTCTGTTATAATGTCTCTTAATTTTGTGTGTGGTTAATGTACTCAAATTTTTCATGAATTGATTTATGAAAGTTCTGTGGCATTCATGACATTCCAGTTGTAAGGTTGGGAGGGCGTTGGCTAAGTGAGCAGCAGTAAAAGGAAAGAGTCGTGGCAACACAAATTGCACACCCACATATATTCAGCATATACTGAGCTATTGTGCCCAAGGTTGTAAGGCTCTTTGAAGTTTTGTCAGGGTAAGCCTCCTTGTTTTCTGAGAAATAATCTTTAATTCTGATTACATTGGCAAAAGGAACCCATTTTGTACATGGCTACTAATTAGATGACATCTCAGAGACACCCATTTGCTTTTCATGTTGTTTCACAATTGTTTTGAGAGATCCAGCTGTGATTTTGTTTTAAGTGCTAAATGTTAGGCATTATTAAAATTTCCTTCAGAGAAATTATGTGTTTTAGTAATTTTCACAAATCCTAGGTTAGCATAAATGTTTTATAATGGGTTTGTTTGTCAATTTGGTATACAATGCTTATGACACAATTTCGATTATATTCATTGACACTTAAATATAGAGATTTGAATAGGTATCAGTAGCAGAATACTTTTTGATGAAAAGTGATAAAATTTTTTGCATATTATTTTCCAGGCTCCTTATAACTTTATGGAATAGGTATGATTATTTATTAAGGTGATTCAAAGATTAAACGATTTACCAAAATCCTACTCCAGTGCAGTTTTGACATTTGGTGAATCAGTGTTGTTAGTGTTGTTTTCTTTTAAACCAACCATTATACCATAAATACTTAGGTATGGTAACATCTATTGTACTTATAAATGAAATAAAAATATAGAAATATGATATAAAACCTAAGTTACTTAATTTTAAAAGTATTCACTACTTTATATTACAAGTTCACCCAATTTGATTAAATTATACCCTTCATTAAGAAAATTGACTGCTAAAAGCAAAAATTCTAAAATATTGTGGGATTGATATTTACCATTTTTTTTACTTCTTATTTCTTCCTTTAATCCATATTTCTATCTGATATAATTTCATTTCAGCCTGAAGAAGTTCCTCTAGCATTTCTTATAGTGTAGGTTTACTGGCATTGAATTCTCTTAAGTTTTATTTTATTTGAAATTTCCTTTATTTTGCCTTCAATCTTGAAGAATTTTTTTGGACAAAGGAATCTGAATTGACATTTTGTTGTTGTTTGTTTTAGGAATTTCAGTGCCTTAATTTTCTGGTTTTGTTTTTTTTCCCATCTTTGTTGTGTCTGATGAGAAGTTAGTGTTCATTTGAGTAATTGTTCTTCTGTATTAATATGTTTTTTCCTGTCTGCTTGTAATATTTTGTTTTTATCTTTGATTTTCAACAATTTGACCATTATATGCCTAAGAGTGGACTTTTAAAATGTCTCTTTTGCAGGGCTTCCTAAGTTTCTTGAATGTATAAATTGATGTCTTTCACTAAAATTGGGAAATTCTTGCCTATTATTTCTCTCATCTATGTATACTCTCACTCTCTCCTTTCCTTGAGACTTTAATTAAAGGTTCTTGAGGCTTTATTCATTTTCTTTGTTTTTTTCCCAAGTCAAGTTGTTGTCCTTTCAGTCTTAGTTGTGGAGGGCACAGCTCAGCTCCATGTCCAGTTGCCATTTCTAGTTGCAGAGGGCGCAGCCCACCATTCCTTGTGGGAGCCGAACCGGCAACCTTGTGGTTGAGAGCCCACTGGCCCATGTGGGAATCGAACCGGCAGCCTTTGGAGTTAGGAGCACGGAGCTCCAACTGCCTGGGCCACCGGGCCAGCCCCTGTATTCATTTTTTAAATCATTTTTTCTTTCTGTTCTTCAGATTAGATGATTTATATTGATCTTTCTTCTAGTTCATTGTTTCTTTTTTCATCTCAATCCAGTGATTTTTAAAAATGTATTTTTTCATATCTATTATTGCCATTTGGTTCTTAGTAACTTTTATTTCTCCACTGAGCTGTTCTATCTTTGCATTTATTGTGATCATATTTTACTTTAAATCCTTCATCATAGTTATATTAGCTGATTTAAAATCCTTGTTTGCTAATTCCAACACCTGGAATTAGTCCAACATCCATCTCCATTCATTGTATGGGTTGTAGCTTTAATATATTTTGGTTTCTTCATTTGTTGAGAACTTTCAGATTTTATCCTGGATATTGTGAATGATATAGTATCAAAAATGAGTTCTGTTACACTCATTTAAAGAGTATTGATTTTTTTCTTTTTGTCTGTTTGTTTTTTTAAGTCAGTTAACTCGGCTATCCCCCAAATTCAAATTCTGTTTCTCATATGGTGGGTGTTAGCTGAGATACCAGGGCAGTTCTTTTCACCTTACGAGGGATGCCTGGGGTCTGCTTCTCACACACTTGGTTTGGGGATTAACAAGAGACTTTAACAGTTTATCCATAGAATTTCCAGCTTCCCTTCTCTGGTTCTCTCCTTTACAGCATTCTCCAATCTCTTTAATGCTGCCGTTTCCCTGAATCCTGTCCTCTAATTCTACAAGCGAGTAAGACTACTGGTTTCTGTTAAACTTTAACAGTTCTTCATGGCAGGGATTGGATTCCTTACTCACTAAAAGCCATAAAAATGGGAATCTTATTCAGTGCAGTTCCCGTTTTTCAAATTCAACCTACTTTTTTCACTTTCATGTGCTTTCAGGTCTTTAAAAAAATTATTTTGTTTAGAGTTTATAATGGTTATTTATGTTACAGTTTGGTCCTTTGGGAACTATCTGACCACGGCTAGAAAGTAGAGATCCATACTTAGCTTTTGAGCTCTCCTTATGGTCTCATGGCTTTTATTCATATTTCAACAAAAGTATGTTTATATTATTGAACTTCCTGTTTTGTTCAGAAATTGGTGCTCTGGTCTAATTCCTTAGAATCAGTCTTTCTGCTGTCCTCGTTTGTGCCTTGTCTAAATAAAGTTATGTGTGTATTTGAAAAGTAGAAAATTTCCAGAGAAAGTGAGCAGCTGGTATTGACACTCAAAAGAGCTCTATGAAATGAAAGTAAGTGAAGGGCCAGTTAGGCTGAACCTCAGGAAAAAGTATCTAATGGTGAGATTTGTGAGACTAAACAATCTGGCAAGAGGACTTTCTCTGAGCTATTTCAAACTGAATTGGAAAAGTCAGGGGAAAAACAAGTAATAAGCCCAGGTCATGCATTGGCAGATGGACAGTTTCTATGATCTCATAGTTCTCTTTCCCAGTGGCTATTTGACTGTGTGGTCATTAGCAGGAAAGCCCTTCAGGTTTTACATTGTTAATATGAGTGTCAGAATTGGATTGAGAAAACGCATTTCTCTTAAAAGTTTACAATCGATAGTTTAAATTCTCCTGGAGAGGAAGAAGTAGTGTGATATTCATTTCTATGTGTTCTTCATAAAATTCCATGATACCAAGACTTGGGTTGTCTTGTTTCCCACTGTATTTCTAGCACCCAGGATAGTGCCTGGCACAGAGGAGGCGTTTGTATGAGTAGTTCTTGTACTTGTGTTCCACTTTACTAAGTAGCAGTACACTCTCCAGTGGATGGCCATTATTGCAAGTAATAGTTAAGGTTGATGTTTTCCATTATTTCTCTTATTCTTCTCTGTTTCCCTTTCCCCCCTCAGTCCAGAAGCCTGGATTGAAGGTGTTTTCAGTGTTCTTTATCATTTTGTCACAGGAAAAAAACCAAAAGGATTTATTTTTGTTGTAACTGTGAAATACACTGCAAAAAAAACCAGGCTATCACAGTTATTTGCTGGAAGGGAGAATATTATTCAAATTGGTTAATGTTAACAAATTTGAAGTCAGATAGTCCTGACTTTGAATTCTGGCTCCATGTGTATCATTCTTGTTTGTGACCTTTGAAAACTTCCCTAACCTCACTGAACCTCCGTTTTACCATCTTTAAAACGTGTGGATGGTTATTATTTCTTTCATATGGAAAATGTGAGTTTAAAAAGAGATTAGTATATAAAATTGTTTAGCATTGTATCAGATGTACAGTAGACACTCAATAAAAGACACCTGCTATTTTATGGTAGTTATTCTACTCAGCTTAATCTTTGTAGTTTCTTCTTTCTTGCTTTTTAGATAATTTTATATTTTACCACTGGACCAATTACTTGCTCTGTGACCTGGAACCTTGTTGGCTTAACTTTTGATCCACAGTTAAATTGTTTGTGACATGAGGATTTGAATGAACTCAGAGCCATCTCGGATTGGTGGGAGCTTCTTGCAGTCCTAGTCTTAAAAGTACTCTGGGGCTACTTTCATGGTTCGCTGTAAGATGTCCAATAATGATGTTAGTCTCTGAACCAGATTTGATGTCATTACATGTTCATAGCTTCAGTCTTCAATATTCAGTAAATAAGAATATAAATAAGTCCTTAAAGACATGTTTATTTAACTTCACATTTTTAAAAATGAATGCTTATTGAGTGCCCACTTTATGTAATGCATTGTATTAGGTACTTCCTTTAGATCTGGGAGGAGTGAAGGTATCAGTGAGTGAATGACTTTTCCTGGAATAGCTAGCGTAGGACATTCAGAATAATAATAATAATAATAATAATAATAATAATAATAATGAAATTGTAGTAAAGGCACACGAAGTAGTAAAGAAGTTGTGTCAAATATACTCCAAATGAAGAGATATGCTTTTTAGCAGTGTATATAACAAGCTGTAAGAACTTCAGTGCCTACCAGCAAAAACAAAATTTATGATATTTCATTTTTGCAGCATTATACAGTGACTAGCCCTATCCAAAACAAGAACTTTACTGTTGTCAAAATACTAAAATACAGTGTATTTTTTACTTAATTATCAGGTCATATCATTGCTATGTTGATATGACCATATTGATTTATATTTTCATTTCCTAATGGTTTCTGCAACCAGCAGAGATTTAGACCAATTCACTAATGGTTCTTTTCATGGATCTTAAAACATGAGAAAAGTCTCCTTTCTACACCGTGAATGGGGTTCCCTGACCCAGATCTAAGCTTGGTCTACCATCAAGGCCTGACCTAGATTTCTTTTATTTTCATTTTGGCTATTACTGATAACAACCAAGGAATTGTATATTTAACATTTTTCTTATTAGTTTGCATTTTCTTATGCATTACGTGAACCAACTCCCCAGGAGTTGGATCCTCTCTAAATGCTATTGATAAGTTTTACCTTTAGTAACTAATTGCAGCACAGTGGAGACAGTGTGGCCACCCAGGAATCAAAGGTTACTCTCCCCTTGACCTTTCATTCTTTCTCTTACCAAACCACATGTTTCCATAAGCCAGGGTCCTTCTAACAAATCCCACTGCCGTCACTAACTAAATTAGTTTTCTGAACTTAGTTCTAACGTGGGGGGGAGGAGGATTCCCCACACACCAACGAACAATTCTTGAACACCAGCAGGGTGTCTAAGAATTCAACTCAATTCTTACACTATCCACCAAGAGACAACATCAGATTTCACAGGTTAAGCATTCAGTCCTGCAAGACTGCCCCCCACCCCCACCCCTGCAGCCAACATACACACTTTAGGCACCAGGTACAAGCCCAGGCTCTCCCCGGTGCTTCTGTCTAACTGGCTATTGATTGGAGGTTCCAACGACCCCTTCCAACTCACAATGCCAATCGCAAGTCCAGGTTGTTAGCTGTACTTACGATCCACTGGCTATAAATCAGAGGTTCCTACAATCTTTTCCTTGGGTTTGATTAATTTGATAGAATGGCTCACAGAACTCTTGAGTTACGTGTTACTTACTAGATTATATGTTTATTATAAAAGGAAATCAATAGCTGGATGAAGAGATACACAACAAGGTGAGGTCTTGAACAAAGGAGCTATCGTCCTCTGTGGAGCTTGGGGCCCAGCATGGTGGCTCGCAGAAGTGTTTGGTTCCTCAGTGTGGAAGCTCTCTGAAGAAAGGACCAATGAGCTGCTCTGGGTTTTTGTGGAGGCTTCATTACATAGTCGTGATTGACTAAGTCGTGGCCATTGGCAATTGAATTCACCCTCCTGTGCTTCTCCCCTCTCTGGAGATCCTGGGGTGGGATTGAAAGTTCCAAACCTCTAAACATGTGGTTGGTTCTCCTGGTAACCTCTCCCCACCTTTGAAAGCCACAGTTTTGCACATGGTGTTCTGCTGTTCACAGAGTTTATGTTGGGCTCCTGTTTTCTTTAATTAATAAGGGTTAGCATGTATTCTTGAAATGACTATGATGAAGTATGTTGCATTATCTTACTCCTGGTCTACAATATTTTGATTTTTTTGAGCTGTAGGAAATGTGTATAATGGATATGTCATTACATGTTAGACTTTGTACGTGTTATACTTTAATAGTAGCATAATGATTAAAGTTAGCTTTAAAGCAAAATGAATAATTCATTTACAACAAACTCCAAATATTCCTAGCATCCTTAATTATAATTATTGCTCTCCTTTTAGTCTTTTGAAGCAGTGATCAAAGAAGTTGCATTTCTGTGTCACTCAGTATTTTGAAATATTCATTCCCAACCAAAGTAATATTTCATCAAAAGAGATGGTGTCATTAGAACTGATTTATAAATGCACTGATATGCTAACCCACTAAGCTGCTATTTGGCAGGTTATAAATGTTCAATATGGGAGCACTGTTTTAGGGTTTTGAGTAGTGAGAGCACAGGGTGTTGTTTAATCCTATTACAATAACAATGTGTTTGGTATACTGTGTGCTAAACCAGCTGCAAGGCCAAAATGGGCCACCCACAGAGAGTCCAGTGAGGACGTATTGAGGCTTGGCTGCCTAAACTGCTGCCACCTAAACAAATAGCACTGTCGGTCCTGTGATTTAGTGCTTGATCTAAGTTACATAGAAATGAATCTTCCCAAGTGCGTGAGCTGCTGAGATTCTATATCAAAAAATAATAAAAATAATGAAAACAGGAAGAACTTTCTTTGATATAAATTTAAAATTTGATAATTTAATTGCATCTTCCGATGGTGGCTAAATTGTAAGATTTTCTTTGATTTTAGTATGGCAAACATCTTATTTTAAATAATGTCTAAGTCACTTTCTGTGCAAAGCTATCATTCTTCACAAAAATACTGTATTTTTATTCTGTCTCCATATTTTGCTGCTACAATGGGATTTTTGAGAATATTAAAAAAGCAGTTACTCTGATATCAATTTTATTGGGTATCCTTGAACAATGTGCATTCATAGGAATCAATCATAATGAAGTAAGTATTTTACTTTGCAGGGGAAGCCTCTTGGTGTTAAAAGCTTCCTAAGCACGATTTGGTAGATCAGAGTTTGAATGGTAATATAACTGTGTGGTCTAATGTATAGTGTTTAGATAGCAGAGGTCACTTGGAGTTCAGAGTGTTTCCCAGGTACTTTAACTAACTGTTCAATTAAGGGGAAAAAGCGTGTTAGAAGATAAAGTTATGCTTTTACAGAAAATATAGATGCATTGAAGACTTCTGTGAGTATTCACCACTTACTGAGATTTCAACATAAATACACACACACACACACACACGAGTCCTGGCATTGATGGTATATGAACAATGAGAAATATTGTTGGACTTGTGTGCTATGAAATGTACTCCAAAAATATAGCCTAACTGTTTGAAATTTATTCTTTGGACTGTTACACAGCTGTAAATTAAAGTGAAGTTTTTCTAGGATTTACTGTGGCTGGAAATTTTGCCTCCATGATAAAGATAAATGTAATTATTCAGGGGATTGTGTGTTTGCGTAATTTGCAGTCTGCTGGTCAAAATGATTTTTTATATTGAAATATATGTCTTATTATAAATAGAGCTTGTGTATTTTTTAGTATAGCAAGTTTTAAATTAAGATTTATTTAAAATAAAAACAAAATTCCTACATAAACATTCCTATATAAACAGAAGCGTATAGCACTTTTTAAGTGTTGTTTGCCTACGGCCCTCAACAAAGAGAGTGGTAGGTTAAGTGAAAATGAGTTAGTGTAAATCATGGTGGATTATTTTACAATTATAGTGGAGGGCTAAATATTAAAGTCAGTGCCAAAAGTAACAGTTGAGCATAGTCAAAATTACCCTTGAAAGTCCTTTAAATTGCCATTAATTATAATACCCATGGCGCTATCTACCAATAAGTCCAGCACAGGCAGTTTTTCCTCTAGTGATAAAAAGACATTGCTGCCTCTTTCACTGACCACCAGGTTAAAAAAAAAAAAAAAAAAAAAGTTACCTTTAATTTTAGGTGCTATGCTGCACCAAAAATATTTCTTTCTACTTTCTCATAAGCCTGTAGAGTTGATTTTGCCTATCTTAAGTATATGTGTGATTTAACTTCACTATGTTGCTTGTAGTGATAGCCTAAGGTAAGTCTTTATAAAATGTTGCCAATATGTAATCAGAAGAGCATGGGCTTTGGTGATAGAAAAGCCCTGGTTCAAATCCAGCCCTTTCACTCAGTGTGTGGCCTGGGGCATTTTATTAAACTTCTGTGCTTCAGCCCACTTGTAATGGGAGCAGTAATATTTTTCTGATGGTGTGTGAAAATGGCCTAGCAAAATTTGGCATCAGCTATATTTGTATTTTCCTTTTCTGTCTCACCATGAATGTGACTACAAAGAATTTTGAAAAGTAACTAGAATTACATTGGTTATTTAAAATGCATGTAATTTACAGACAAAGGCATTGAAACAAAATAAGTTGTTATGAGACATACTGTATTCTGCATTCACTCCCTGCTTGAAATTCTCAAAATTTGAAAATTCTCAAAAACTTTCTGATAAATTTAAACTTTTTAGCATGGCCCTTCGCGATCTGGTTTTGTCCTACTTTCCCTGTCTACTTCCATCAAGAAGTTACTTCTGTTTGTGCTGATAGTTCTCTTACTACCTTGTCTTGAGTAACTTCTAATACTTTGAGACTTAGCTCAGTTATCAACACACACCCCTTGGTTTCTCAAGCCATGTATTTCCTAAGACTCTGTATGTTGACATAGGTATTGTAATTATTTAACTCACCTCTCTTAAATGCTGTGCTTTACTTATTTGAGGTCGTGGATCATATATAGACACTGTACTCAGCATAAATGAATTGATCAATGAGGTCATTGATTAATGTTTGGTCCAATTAATAATGTGGGATGTTAGAGAAAGATTTATATGAACATTGCCATGTTCCTCTGGGATAGTTTTGGAGACTCCCAGTTTTCAGTTGCACACTAAACTTTGAATATTTTCATGGACAGTCAAGTTTATAACCGCATTATATTTTTATGTTATAAAATAAATATCTTTGCTTTTTGGCAAGTAGTAGTTTCTCATGAACAATGCAGCTGGCTTGAAAATACATGCTTCACTTAGAGGATTCATCACTCTTTTAATTTTTTCAGTGTTGGAAAGAAAAATAATCATCGTCAGTAGTAAATTTTTGTCAGAGCATCCAGGCATACTGGTCATAACCAGCTGTGAGAAATGGATGGAGCTGTAATTAATTCTCTGGGCATTGCATAGACGCAACTGGCAATGCTATAACCAGGAGACAGCTATTCTATCCTTGATAGATCCATGGGGGTGGTTTGCTTATAAATGTAGGTGTTTTTTTTTAGAAGAAAAAATTGAGATTTGTTTTTATAAAACAGCAATACGTTAGATGAGGGGTAGGCAAACTACTGTCTGTGGGCCAAATTCAACCTGCCTCCTGGTTTTGTAAATAACGTTTTATTGGAACACAGCCACACTCATTGGTTTACAGTTGTCTGTAGCTGCTTTTGTGCTACATGGACAGAAATAACTTCTTGCAATAGAGAGATATATGGTTGTCAAAGCCTAAAATATGCACTATTTGACCCTTAATAGAAAAAGTTTATTGACCCTTGGCATTAGGTATTGTACCACTTTTACAGTTTGACAATCGTAGAGTGAGAAATTCATATCTACAGAACCTAACAAGGAAAGTAAACTCCTTCAGATGCAGTTTAGTAAAATAAAACCAACTTTGTTTTTTATTAAATCTATTAAAGTATAATTTCAAAAAAGGTAAAATCATAACTCTCATATAAACATAAAATGAACCCATAAAAGATTTTATTTAACTCATTAATTAATGAGGGAACCTGTAAGATATTTAAACTGTTTAAAAGGAAAAATATATATATATATATATATATATATGTAATCAGTAATGATGAAATAAATTTACTAATCCATGTAAAACTGGGTAGTATTCTATAGGGCAATATAATGTTTGGAATTATATTTTATATGTGTGGAAATTAGTATTAATATTTATAGCAGACAAAATACATTTCTATGGACAAAATCATTAGCATTACTGTCCATTTTCTACAACTTACAAAATTATGAGAGAGCCTAGTCAAAGACAATCATATTTGTAAACCTCTATAGAATCAGAGAATATCTCTTTAGAGAACATCCAGTATTCCATTTAAAAGATGCTCAGAAATATCTTTTGCCTGTTTTAAAGTCTTTAACAATTTTCCCTATCAAATGTAAGCCAGTTAAAAAGACTTTAAAACAATAAACATGTAGGAACTAAAATTTAAAAAAATGTTGCTGACTGTTGTTCCAGACAAAATGAAGTATTCATGTATAAACTTAATAAAACATGTATAGAATTTCAATCAGAAATCAAAGAAGACTTAAATCAATGGGGTGATACATTGTGTTCATGGATTGGAAGACTCAATGGAGTAAGGATTTCATTTTTCCCTAAATTGATCCATAGATTTAATGCAATTTTTATGAAATCACAGCAAGATACTCTGTAGACACAGTCAAATTTATTCTAAATTTTATTGAAATGGAAAGGCTCAGACTCTAGAAAAGCTAAAACAGTCTTGACAAAGAAGATTAAAGTGGGAGGAATCATTGCACTCAATAGGAAAGCTTGCTATTTTAGCTACACTTACCAAGGCAGTGTGGTATTGGCAGAAATGTAGATACAGATCAATGGAACAGAATTGACAGCCACTGAAATAGACTCACACAAACATGCACAATGATGTTTTCAAGCAGTTATTTTACTTTAATTCATTAAGTGGTGTAGTCAAAGTAGATACAAAGTCCTGAGGCAATAATGACCTGGGAATGGTCAACTGTGGGTCAAGGAGCCAGGGAATGCCTCAGAGACATGTCTCATAAACATGATGGCTCTGCTCCAATTTGCATCATGTTTAAGATTTAGGCCGATCTAAAATCATATGGCTTAGACTTTTAGGTGCTTGTGGTCCTCCTTAGGGAAGACGATGAAGGGAAGGGAAGTGGAAACTGCTACAGCACTTGAGACTGCTTCCCTACCTTATGTATTTTTTCCAATTGATTGTTATAAAATTGCAAAAACTCTTTAATGGAGCAAAGATAGCCTTTTCAATAAATGGTGCTGGAGCATCCATAGGCAAGAAAATAAAGATTGACCTAAACCTCACACCTTATACAAAAATTAACTCAAAACGGATTATAGATTTAATTGTAAAACATAGGACTTTCTAACTTTTTGAAAGGAAAACATAAGGAAACATCTGGGATGTTTTTGAGATCTATGTATAGGTAAAAAGTTCTTAGACTTGACAGTAAAAGCATGATTCATGGAAGGAAAAATTGATAAAATGGACTCTAAAAATTAAGAACTTGCTTTGCAAAATACCCTGTGAAGAGGATGAGAAGACAAGCTGTAGTATCGAAAAATATTTGCAAACTACATGTCCAACGGAGGACCTTATATAAAGAACTCTCAAAATGCAACAGTGAAAAGCCAGATAATTCAGTTAGAAAAATGGGCAAAAGTTGTGAGCAGAACTTTCATTGAAGAGAATATACAGGTGGCAAATAAGACAAGAAAAGATGTTCAACTTCATGAGCCATTAAGGAAATGCAAATTAAAACCACAATAAGATACACCTATCAGAATGACTCAAATAAAAAATAGTGATAGTGACAAATGCTCAGGAGGACTTGAGAAACTATATCACACATGCATTGCTGGTGGGGACGTAAATTGCCAGTCGCTCTTGAAAACTATTTGGCTTCTTCTTACAGAACTAAACATACACTTATATGACCTAGCAATCATACTCTTGGACAATTTAACCCAGAGAGATAAAAACTTACGTTCACGCAAAAACTGTTCAATAATGTTCATAGCAGCTTTATTTTTAGTAACCCCAAACTAGAAATAACCTATATGTTCTTCAATTCATGAATGATTGAACAAATTGTGGTACATCTAAAATGGAATACTACTCAACAATCAAAGCAAATGAAGTATTTATAAATACAACTTGGATGAATCTCAAGGGCGTTATACTGAGTGAAAAAAGCCAATCCCAAAATGATTACATTTATATCACAAAATTCTTGAAATTACAAAATTATGGAGGTGGAGAACAGATTAGTAGTTGCCTTGGGATAGGGATAAAGAAACCCAAGGAATTCTTTTGGTAATAGAACTGTGGTAATAGAATATGTTCTTGACTCTGGTGATGGATACAGGAACCTATATATGAAATATAATTACATAGAATTTAATATACACACTCAAAACTGAATACACCTAAAACTGGGGAAATCTGGATAAGATGGTATCAATATCAATTTCTTGGTTGTGATGTTATGCTATAGTTCTGCAAGATGTTACCATATGGAAAACTGGGTAGAGTCTACACAGTATCTCTTTGTACTACTACAATGGTATGCAAATCCACAATTATTTTAACATTAAACATTTAATAAGAAAATATGGATCTTTCCAGAACATTTCTTTTAAACTTGTTTATTACTTAGTTAAATAGTATTTAAAATAAATATATTTGAAGTCCTATAATAATTGTACCTACATATGTAGTTAAATATTCTTAGACATTGTTTAAATTAGGAAGGGGGCGGATCTCTAAGTCCTTTAAA
Source organism: Rhinolophus sinicus (assembly GCF_036562045.2). Classification (NCBI taxonomy): domain Eukaryota; kingdom Metazoa; phylum Chordata; class Mammalia; order Chiroptera; family Rhinolophidae; genus Rhinolophus; species Rhinolophus sinicus. The sequence goes on along the minus strand of NC_133753.1, from coordinate 145,991,418 downwards.
TATTCAAAAAAAGTCCCTGATAAAAAACAAGTGTGGATATATTTTTAATTTGAAAAATCACAAATCAATGTTAAACTAGCATTAATAGAAGTGGAAGTATCGTTTTTCAATATTTTATAGTTTTTGGTAACAGCTAAGTCATATTTAAGTTATTGAGAACTTTTACTTGTTTCATTTTTTTAAATTTTACAAAATGTTAGTTGTGAATTAGTATGTTTTGTATTATATAGGTTTAAAAATAAATAAATAAATTTAGGCCATTCTTATGGAATTGTAAGTAATTCTACCAACACTGGCGAACCCTAGCTCCACTTTGGAGCACTCGTTAGGATCAGCCCTAGGTCTGTAGTGACAAAGGGCTTGAGTAAGGGAAGCAGTGCATATAGAAAATATTTTACTTACGTGTGGTTTTAATCTCTGCTGAACTGAATTTGTAGTATAAAACTTAACTCTTTTCAGTCCACATCAAACCACATACTCAGGTAACATTATTATGTCCTGACACCTGATTTTTTTTTTTTTCTTCCAGTCAGTTTCAAACTCTTCCTAGTGGTGCAATTTTAGCAGAATGTGTTCAATGAAAATAATAATTCACACAGATCATTGGTAATCGAAATGAAAAAAAATGTGTTATTGGTTTGAATCAATATTTTATTTTTTTGTTAATGTAGGCACAACTAAACTAAAATAGCTTCCTTTATGTTTTTATTGACTATGCTATAGCTTTCATGGAAATGATTTCTATTCATCAGCTTTAGAGTGTGTTCAAAATAATATACATATAAAAACTTTTCATGGATGAGATATTTTATAAACCTTGCAAAGGAAAAGATAATTTCTTCTGGATTCGATTCAGTGACAGTTCTTCTTCTTGATATATCACTTATTTGACAGTATGTAAGCCTGGAGTACTAGGAGGAAAGCCAGCTGCATAATAAATAATATTCAGGTCTCATCTTATTTTCTCCATTTGTGACAGTCAGTGGGTATATACTACTCTCATAAGAGGCTATTCCATGAAGAAAATACTGTTATCCTGATGATGTATGTTTTCTGTAGAGCTCAGAATCCAATTTTGAAGTATTACATTTATTTTTAAAAAGTAAAATACACATTAATGATTCTATTTTAATTTTATGAAGACATTTGGTATTTTTTCCATTAATGTTTCCCTGTATCTAATTATCTATCTATCTATCTATCTATCTATCTATCTATCTATCTCCATATCTCCTTGTTATTTTAAAATACATGGTTTTTGCATATAGTAGGTATCAGTTTCCTGTGGGCTGCTGTAACAAATTACTAAAAGCTGAATGGCTTGAAACAGAAATTTATTCTTTCACAGTTCTGGAGGCCAGAAGCTCAAAATTAATTTGCCTGTGTAAGAAGGGTCACACTACCTCCAGAGGCTCTAGGGGAGAATCTGTTCCTTCCCTCATCTAGCTCCCCCGCTCCCCCGGCCAGTTTTAAAAAAATTTGTGAAATACACATGACATAAAATTTGCCATCTTAACCACTTTTAAATATGCAGTTCAGTAACATTCACATACGTTGACATTGTGGCATTTGCCTTTTCTGGTTTTTATAGCTGCTCTTCCTTGGCTTGTGGCCACATCACTGCAATTTCTGCCTCATCTTCATATCACCTTCTTTATGTGTGGATGTATGTGTGAAAACTCCCTCTGACTCTCTCTTACAAGGAAGATACATAAGCTCTTTTTCTCAAGATCCTTACCTTAACCACGTGTTTTGCTATGTAAGTTAATATTTACACGTTTCCAGGGATTAGGAATTACATAGAGTTTTGGGAACTCCTTATTTCAGCCTGTTACAGTAGGCATTCATGAAATATTTAATTATAGCCAATATATGGAGTTATTTTTAGGACTATTTTATGTATGTGATTTCTTTACAAATCAACTGGACAAATCCAAAGGTGCGTCTCAGTCCCCTACAGGATATGGCTCAGGCTTCTTCACAGCTTTTAAGGCACCCATTACCTGGCCGTCATCCCCCTCCATCTCTTATTCCCAATCTTATGGGTTTTTAATGTATCCAGATACATGCATGTGGTTTTTAGTGTCTCCCTCAAACATAATATTTTTCTATTCTGAACTCTTGCTGATTTTCTCCTTGTCCATCATTTTATCCTCTACCCCTTTACTCTTTCTGTAAAACAAGTAATTCTTAGTTTAAGGGTTGAGAAAGGGTTGAGAAAGGAAAAAGAGAAGGGATATAGTTTAAAGAACAATATTCAGTATTCTAATAATCACATATTTGAAAAAAGTAACAGTTTCTTTGTTTTAAATTTAAATTACCACAGTTTATTCATTCACCTACTGAATGACATCTTGGTTGCTTCCAATTTTTGGTAATTTTAAATAAAGCTGCTATAAACTTAAGTCCACACAAAAATGTGCACGGGATGTTTATTGCAGTTTCATTCATAATTGCCCAAAGTGGGAAACAACCAGTATGTCCTTCATAATAAGCTGTGGTACATCAGACAGTGGAATATGTTGATAATGGGTGAGGCTGTGCATGTGTGGGGGTATGTGGGAAATTTCTGTATCTCCCTCTCAATTTTACTGTGAACCTAAAACTGATCTAAAAAAAATAAAGTGTTCAAAATTAAATCAGTAAAAACAAGATTAATTTAATAAAGTGTTAAAAATTAAATCAGTAAAAAACAATTGTCATAATCTTGCCTGCTAGAAATATACTCAAGTTATGATTCTCTATATATCCAGGGAGTATGAATCTCAGTCTATTGAAGGTATGCATCTCAGTTTATTGGCTGAGTCCTCATCAGACTTTTTGAAGAGCACTGTTTGTATTTCAAAAGAAGGATAGGATTAAAACACTGTAACAAAAATGCTACTTTTGTACCTTTAGGAAGCTTTCCCTCAGTCCCTGTGTTGGAGCCAGTAATGTGCAAAACTAATGTTTCATACGTACCAATCACTTGCTTGTTGTATTCATTACCTTAAAAGGGGTTTGCAGGCATTGATTTTACGTGATTTAACATGTGATATTGGAAACTAATCTGTTATATGTAAAGTACAAGATACACGTATTAAGTCTTTAATTCTGTCCCAGTGGATTTAATTCCCACATATGAAGATTCATCTTAGACTACACTATACAAGAGTGATTTGAAGATAAATCACTTAGATGATCATAGTTTAGACACTTTTCCGATATATGAAAAATATACATAATACTGTTATAACTGTAAGACATGATTAGAATATGACTAATTAACAGCAATTCAACATATAGGCTATTTTAAAAAACATTTACACAATTTGAAAGTCAATATTCATTTTGGTACTAAGAAAACTTAAAAAAAAACTTTTTAAAAGAATTTCTTTCAAAAATTATTTTTAAAAATAGGTATTTCTAGGATATTTTGCTTAAACATATTGTTATTTTAGCTCTTTTTTCTCTAGCTTTATACAGGCAATATGAACTATATTATCCATGTATTTTTACATACTAATTTTACTCTCATTAGTTAAATGCTTTCTGGAAATTGGAAACTTAAAAATAGAAGAATAAATAAAGCAAGTTATTATAACTGGTAAGTCAGTTGTGTATGAGGTTATGTTCAATGCAAAAGGACTGTTAATTATTTAATTTTGAAATTTTTAGAAGGGCAAACAAAAAAGAATATAACATTTCATTTTGAAATGAGGTCTTCATGAATCATTTATTTACAGGTATATTCTTCAGGGAATGTAACTTATCTTCTTTGTGTTTTGAATGACAAACATAGTTGAAAATTTAAGACATTCATCAAAGGAATTCCCCTGCCAATACTAGTCTGGTCCCTATGAGATTTTCTCAAGTGCTTTGTCTGGGCTAGTTCTCAACTTAAGTGATGGGGCTTTCATTGCATTCCTGGGGAGATTCTTTCATCATTTAATAGACTTCACTTTAAGATAATGTTTTGCTACATTCAGATTTATATGGTTAATGTGGTCATGCTCTCTACACCACCCTTGTTTTTTTCCTTTACTCATCCTCCTCTTTGCCTCCGCTACCAGATTTATACTTGTTTCAAGGTGATTTATTCTTTGTATAGAAAGCAAGAAGTCGTTCATGGAATGATCCATGTAGTATATATGAGTCTTGGGGATAGATTTTGGGTCTCTAGAAGACCTAAATGCTAATAATATTAATTTCTACCCAGTATTGCTTTTAAATTACATCTACTGTGGTTTTCGTAATCTTTTTCAGTTATTCTTTACTAAAGTAAAAGTTTATATTTTTTGAATAATTTGAACAATTTGCATTCAGTAATATTCATACTTTTGTTCTTTTGATGCATGGAATACAATCATGGAAGAGAGGGTGTTATATCAGAATTACTGAAAGGTTCCTATCAGGCATATATAATGCTATTTAATTTTGAGTATATGTTGTGAAATCATATTACTATATTATGTAATTATATAATTATATTATGAATTTGTGCCAATGTCATCTGAAACAAATTAACAAATATAATTACAGTTGTGTTTTTGCTTTAATAAATTACATGTCATATAGTTAAGTAAATAATAGTTAAATAACAGCTCAGTAAATGTTATAATAGTTAAATACATATGTCTTCACTTTATGTGTTTTGTGTAATAGTTTATTTCTGGCTGAGTTTTATGCTCTTATCTTTGTTTCCTTTTTGTCTCATCTTTCTAAACATTGTTCTTCTTGTGGATAATATGGGATATAAGTAGAATTTTTTAAAACACTAGCAGAATATTCTATTATGTTAATATTTTAATGTGTTTTAGTGTAATTGTCAAAACAATAAAAACATTAAAAATAAATGATAAAACTAAAATCTTCTGTGAAGAATAAGACTAAATGCCAATGACTCTCAGTATATCCATGGTATTCACGAATTTTATATAAGTGAGCTGCCCAGGTTGAAACATAAAGTATTTTTTTCTCTGTAGGCATAAATTTAAGTCCTGGATACCATAAAGGATTTTATGTGGGAGTTAAGTGACTTGCTGAGAGAGAAAACCTCATAAATTAATATCTCAAAACAACTTTTTTTGTTGTTACCTACCGTGTTATACAAATATTATTACGAAGTGATAAAACTATTTCTTTATGAAAATGGTTATTCACAAGAAAATGAAGATGTGTTAGTGATGAATCAGCATTAAGAAATAATATATAAAATCTCAAAGCTTAAAAATTAAGCAAATTTAGTACTACTACCATGTGAACATGACATTTATTAACTAGGATATGTTAGTTATTCAAAAGGTTATTGAATTTCTTGAGCATTAAAATATTAAAATATTCTCTCTGACATACTTTAAAAATAATCAAGTCATATTGACAAGCACAATCAAATTAAGTTTCTTAGTGAGATAATACTTTTAGGGAGTAAAGAGATCTTAAGAAATCAATGAGTCTTACTAAAAAATAGTTTTCATTAGTTGAAGTAGGAAATATTGAAATTAGGAAATATCTCTTAGAACTATGACTTAAACATATCCCAAACTGACATCCTCAGTATTTATTTGGTAAAGCATTTATTATTGCAAAATATTTTAAAGTATATACAACTTTCATGATTAAATATAGCACTAATCTTATAGCAAAATTTTTGGTCATTTAACTAGCTGGAGATATGCTTAGGCATATGCTTCTCTCTCTCTCTCTCTCTCTCTCTCTCTCTCTTTCTCTCCTTTCTGATAAAATTTATATGCTGTGAAAATAATGCAGAGATCTTAAGTGTATAGTTTGAGGAGTTTTAAAAATTTATACATCTGTGTAACAACTACCTCAGTGAATGTTCCCTGTGCCCCAATCCAGCTAACCCTCATTTCCCATAGGAAACCGCTCTTCTGATTTCTCATGAGAGACTAGTTTTACCTGTTCGTGCATTTTATGTAAAAGCATCATAGTATGTAATCTTATATGGCCAGCTTCTTATACTCAGCATAAGGTCTATGTGATTTATCTATGTTGGTGCCATTATCAGTAGTTCATTCTTTCTCATTGTTGAGTAATATTTTACTGATGTCTTCCTGGATGGAAAACATGGGAGTTATTCTATAGTCATGAAAACTTGGGGGGTGGAGGGAGTAGAAAATCTGGGAAAAATTGAGATGAGAACATACGATCATAAAACCTTATGGAGCACTCTATTGAAACATTCTTGATGGTAAAGTTCACGTTTGTGAAAGGCTTCAAACTTAAGACTTTTTGATTTTTTAAAAATAAGATGTCACTTACAGTTTCAGAGACACCCTGATATTATGAAAGGATATAGTCTTTTATCACTTAAAATTTGAGACCCATTATCAGATTTTATCACCGATACTGCTCTATGAATATTTTCAGAACTTCTGTTTATTGTGATCACAAGTACATAATTTTTTATCATGAATGCATACTTTTTTAATTAAACAGTTGTAAATGCATATAATTTTGTCAATTGTTTTTTAATTAAAGTTTATTGGGGTGACAATTGTTAGTAAAGTTACATAGATTTCAGGTGTACAATTCTGTATTACATCATCTATAAATCCCATTGTGTGTTCACCACCCAGAGTCAGTTCTCCTTCCATCACCATATATTTGATCCCATTTACCCTCATCTCCCACCTGCCTCCCTCCTTACCCTCTGGTAACCACTAAACTATTGTCTGTGTCTATGAGTTTTTGTTTCTCATTTGTTTGTTTTGTTCTTTTGTTGTTTTTGGTTTATGTATCACATTTTTTTAAGACCCTGTTTGATATTTCTCGTTTTTAATGTCAGCTAAAATATTAAAAATAAAAAAGAAATGGAAATGGACTTGAATCTTCTAAATTTTATCCTTTTTCTGAAATTAAAGAAAAAAATTAAATTTATCAAATAATTACATTTTGGGGGGCCCTCTAAAAGGTTAACTTTGAATGATAGGTTATGCCATTTGAATTGTATCATTCATAGACTATTATATTATTTGAAGGAACAAAAAGAGGGGAAAACTCAAGTATCCTGTGCATGTGATTGTATTACAATCAGTGTTCAAATTCTTGATTGAATATATTGATCATATTCTATAACTCTTTGGTGCATCCATGATTAATTACAGTTATGTATGAATATGTGCAGTGTCTAATTGGAAAGGAGTCTCCTCAATTAGGCTGCATTTACTTACATATTCCTTGAAATGTTGTAGGTATTGATGATACCAGCCTCTGTGTTTCAACATATCAAATGTTTTATAATCCAAAATGAGATTATATGTATGTGTATGCAAATGTTGCTATTATACCATATCACACGATTGATAACCTTTTGTATTATTCTTGAAGTTCTTTATTCTTCAGAAAATACTCTTTCAGAATTCTAATCAGATGGCATTTGCATGTAGGAAGTTGGTTATGATTGACTTCTGATTAGAGTGTTACTTCTTTTCTTTGAAAGTGTTTCTTTCCATGACTTATCTTTTGGTTGTTTATAGACTGGCACTTCCCTCCCTTAAGAGATGGTATAGACCCCTCTACTTTTTTTATTTTTAACTTCTCCCACTTAAGAAGGAGACCGAATTAATATTTGATTACTTGGGAATAATTATTTTTTAAATTTGTCATGATATTTTTTAATTTGTCATTTTTAAGGCACTTAATATAGCACTTCTATGAGCTAGGACTATTCTAAGGGCTTTGCAAATAAAAGCTAACTTAATAATAATAACTGTATGAGGTAAATACCATTATTCCTATTTTACAGATGAGGATGCTTATACACAGAGAAGCACGTAGCTACTAAGTGACCATAGTGTTCTCAGTTTGTTTATTCTTCTGAGGTGAATTTTTAGAAAATTTTACCTTAAAATAAGCCGTATGATTACATTATACTTTTTAATAGAGATGGGAATAAAAACAATGCCTGACTGAAGAACTCCAGGGAATCCCTTAATATTTATTAATACACTCACTTCCATTTATTTGAATTCAGTCAGTTGTGTTTGGCTATTTCTTTAGACCTCTGTAGCGTTAGGTACTAATAGAGGACTAGGTTGCTCCAGGTTACTCATGAAGTACTATTCTTTCCTCACTCAGAGTATTTGTTCATTTGTCTTGTGTATTAGAAGCATGAAGAGAACTCCAAGAATTATCTTGTTCTTGAATCTGGACATGTGATTTCATGTGAATTAGGTACAGTGAACTTTTGACTTACTGATACAAGCATTTGTTTGATGCTGTTACCTTCAATTCTGGTTTGACACATGCCTTTAAAATATTATGCAGTCTTTTGGGATAACTATTGAAATCAAATGCTTATATAAAATTTAAGTTTATTTGTTTTCTGCAGTGAAGAAACTAATTTCTTCATACATTGGGCTACCTTGTTTGCTGTTGTCATTTTTAAGTAACTATGAACCTTCTAAGCTTCACTTGGCTATTCATTAGTTAATTAGGAGAAAAGACTAAAGTAAGATAAATTGCATTTTGTTTCCTCTCTTATCTTTGGATTTCTATTTTAATGACAATCAATTTGTAATAATGGCTTATAGAGTTTACCAGTTTCAGTGAAGTCCTCACCAGTTCAGCTGCTTTGCTTATTGATGAAGGGAGGAAGAAATATATTTGGAAGGTTCACTATATACCTACTAAAATGTATTACAGATTTTGCCACTGAGCCATTTTATGACTATCTCTTTTTTGTTTTTAATACACGTTTTTTTCCATGTTAATACATCTCTAAAATTATTGGGTTTCTAGAAACATAAATAAAGAACAGATGGCTACTCATACTTTATGACAAATACAATGGGAACAGAGGACTTTCATCACTTTCCTCATGGTCAGCATGTTAGATCTCACGTGGTGGACATCTGTGGCTGTTTGCAATAGCCCCTGCTGCTGTTTTGGAGCCTTCAGGTCTGGTGTCAGTCCTCTGTACAGTAGCTTATTTCCAAGCAACTGGGTTTCTCAGTGTGTTATTAGGCTGAAAGAAAGAAAGACAATTCTGAATAAATAAAAGTTCTGTTTGTATCCCAAATAAGGGTGCTTTTCTTTTAGATTGCCCTATCGTTGTACAAACCAATTCAGTAATCTTGATTGATATCTCATTACTCATCAGCATTGCCAAATTTAGTAATCAAACTTCATTAATGAAACTGTCTTAATGGACACATTTCTATACTTGTTTGCCTGTTAACAAAGCACCATAAAACAACATAAAGCACAGATTAATTCAGGGAGAAAACCAAGTGTGAAAATATTAATCATGGATTCTGTCAGTAGACTTCTGATATTTATAACTTTAATATCCAAATCATAAGCAACCCCTAAGGGTGTATGCCATGAAATGATCTGTAATTTTATGTAGCTATGAATTATAATTTTAATTTTGCAGATTTCAGGTGGGAGAGTTGTTTATTTATCCACATATAATATGAGGTTTTGTTCTATACTTGTTACTACAGTAACATTGGACATATTCAAAACATTGTATCTGGAGAAATGGTCATCGAATCAAAAGGAAAAATTTAGTGAGTATTGAAAGTGCTCTTGTAACAAAATACATCAGAAACACATCTCCTGAGAGCAATGTGACTTTGAAAATGCTAGCAACTAGTAGAAAGGTTTATGTTTTTGTAAATGTGTGGGATTATTAAGGTCTTAGAAAATCTAGCCAGTGTGCCAAAGATCTTCTGTGTGGAATTTTTAAAGAAATTCTATAATAGAGGGCATTAAGTTTCTTAAAAAACAAAATAGAATGAAAACAAAGATGGAAACAAAAACAAAAAAACACTATTGGTTGTTAATTTAAAGGATATTTTTTTTAAATTCCCTGATTCTTAGAAAGAAATTTTGTCTATTAAGATGTCTTATTCACTCTAATGACCTCTGCTATCTTTTAGGTTGGTGCAAAAATAATTGTGTTTTAAAAGGTTAAAAATAATTGCAAAACTGCAATTCCTTTTGCACCAACCTAATTAATAAGAATTTACTAATCAGGAAAATATGTTCAGCTTTGTACTTTCTAAATTACCATGAAATTTGAAATGGACTATAATAATTCATTTTATTCTATCAGCAGAGCCTAGGAGTGAATTTTACATATTTAAGTTGCTCTTCAGAGATATTTTTGTTGCACATGTTTTACAGAATAATATTTTAAGTAAGCCATTCTTTTGAAAAGTCTGTAGAGATTACTAACATTAAGAACAGGAAATTTTTAGAATTTTAGTGTTGAGACATATTTTGACCGTGTATTATATTGTATAAAAGTATCTTCTGTTAAAAAAAAACAAAGAAAAAAAAACACCTTTAAATCTCTCGTATTTTCTCCATGGTTAAATAAGAATGCATCTGTGAATCACATTGATTTCATTTAGTTAATGACTGCAAGAAATTATTAGAAGTAACCTCATAGCTGACAATATAAAAACTTGTTAGGAATATAAAATTGCTTTATGGATGACATGTAAGTTATGATTGTGTTTCATTTAATGTGTATTTAATTATAAATAATTAAAATGTTTTTTCTTCTAACGCTCCAAGTAATGAAATGCTAAAGAAGCTATTATCTGATTAGGTAAGGATTTAAGGTAATCCTATTATAAAATAGCATCTCAGAGATTTACAGCTTTTAACAAACATGCAGAATTAGTTACCATTTTCAATTCAAAATGAAAACAAATGTGAAATTTTCTTGATCTCAGGCATAATGAAATTATCTATCTAAATAAGCATAACCTATGAGAGTAAAATTAGTTTCCCTAAGGAGATATTCTTTCTGAAAAATTCCTTAGCATTTTTGTGTTGATAAACATGTCTGTGATTAGGGTAATCACTTGACATAATTTACTTATATTAGATTTAATTCAAAATTATTATGAAAAAGACACTATGGAATTAGAAAATCTTTTATCCTGGATAGAAAACTGGAATAGTGGTAATAATGCACGTTTAAATTACTGCAGACAGTAATGAATAATCCTCAGGCCTTTTGTAAACTCCAGGTGGGCAGAGGACATGCATTTCTTGTCATTCACATTTGTACTGAGCTGATTACTCAATAAATACTAAATGATATCATGAAAATAATGCTAGTAATTAGACAAGTGTTGTATGTGTTTCTGGGACTAACCTGTGATATACTCTTATGATCCTCTATCCCATTCCAGGTACATAGAAATGCTGAGGCAAGAAAAGGAGGATGGGGGGATGCGAATCACCAGGGGACTGAAAAGAAAAGATAACTTGAAGCCAGAGTTTTGCTGCTTTGGTCAGGGAGATCATTTGGCTTGTGTACAAGTTCTATGGGTTTGAGTTTAATACCTGTGTGGTGATAGGATGTGAGGGATTCAGTCGTGGGGCGGGAGAGGAAGGAAACTCCTGTGCGCATGTTTGAATGGGGTCAGAATTTATCTATCCCCAATAGCACAGGGATTTTAAGTCCAGAGATTGTCATAAATAATTTCTGAAACTCTCCCAAAAGCAAATTCTAAGCTATTCAGAAGCTAATGCAAAACCCACGTAGATGAGAATCTAATGGAAAGAATTCCCCCTCTGAAGATAAGTTCAAAATAAAAATTTCAGCCACATGAATTACCTAACATGAGATAGTCAGCAGCCACAATGAAAAGGAGAATTACCACAAAACATGAAATAATATTAAAAATGCTAAGTAATATAAAATAAATATTTTAAGTGATTAAGCAGATTTTTAAGGTATTAAACATAAATTGGAGCAAAGGCAAATACACAAAGATAAGAAAACAAAATAAGATGGTAGAAATAAATCAGTAAATTAATTATGTGAATATAAACTATTAAAAGACATTCTAGAGTCTATAATATACAGAGTTCAACTTTATGCTGTTTATAAGAAATACATCTAAAACATAAGAATCATAATGGTTGGAAACAGATAAAAGTAATATACCAGACAAATATTAATCAAAATATAACTTGTGAGGGACTTTTATTGTACAAAAAATATACCTTAAGGCAATGACTGTTGCTAGGAATAGGGAAGAACAAAGGACTAGAAAGACATAATAGTTCTGAGAACCTATATTCACCTAAAACATAATCTCAAAATATGTAAAGCAACAATTGACTCAATAACAAGTTGAAATTAAGAAATCCAAAACTATATTGAAAGTTTTTTTTTAAACATCTTTCAAAAAACGATATATTAAGCAGGTGAGAAAATAGAAGATTTGAATACTATATTTTAACAAGATTATTTGGTTGGATGGATGGATAGCTAGACAGATAACTATTAGAGAATATATATTTTTTTCAAACATATTAAAGCATGACAGTATTTAACTACGTACTAAACCACAAAGTACTTCTCAACCAGAGAATCAACATACAGTTCAAGTTTTCAGTGATAACTCAATTTTAAAAAGATTGTATGTCCCACAAATGTAAGAAAATTCATGGACCAAAGAATAAATTTAAAGAAATATTATGAAATATTTAGACTTGAACAGCAGCCAAAACACTGTATATCTAGAACTAGAAGCCAGAGAATTAGCGTAGTTTTAAATGCATAGTTAGCAACAATTGAAGATTGCTGAGCCAAGCTTTCAACTTATTCCATGTGATCTATGAGACTGGGGTGCAATGGAGAGAATCCGCCACTCCATCTTGGAGCAGGGGTTGGTCAGAGTGCCAGGAAGGATGAATCCATGGAGGCTGGTGGTGGTGGTGGAGGGTGATTATTTGATATGTTGGATTGTCTAGAGTTAGAGTTGAGATTTGTGAAACATAAACTATTTTTAATATTTCCCCCATTCTCATTTTCTATCTATTTTATGCTTCCATTTTTAAAAGAATAGGTTTCGGATTTATTTTCTAATTACTTGAAAAATAGTCATTTTTTTTTTCAGTTTGTTGCCTTTTTTAATTTATGGATGATTTGTTGCTGTTTTTTTTTTTTTCTTTTTTTTTTTTTCTAACTTTAAAGGGAAGTACTTTTGTTCTGTTTAGAATATATATTGCTGACTGGACAACAAAGAATACCTCCTTGAAACTGTTCATCTGGGGAACATTCTGAATTTTAAGTTCTATTTTCTCAGAGATTAATTTTCTTATGTTCCTTGATTTGCAGTAAACTTTCACTTTTGATCTAAAGAGGTTTTTTGTTTGTTTGTTTTTTTGTACTCTTTAGGGAAAGAGAGTCGAAGGTTGACAAGAGAAAGCTGAAACACAAAGCCAGTGTGCTTACTAACATAAAATGAACAAAACGGACACATTATGTCATAGGCTGCTTGTCTCCCTCAAGAGACAAGGCCTAAGCCAATATGGGCTATCCTTCTATTAAGTTAGAACAGCTGGAGTCTGACATTTTTCTTCTCCAAATCTAAAAACTGGATAATGTTCATATTGGATCTTTTTTGTCTTTTAAACATTTGGTCTCCTGTATTCTTTTTGGCTTAGGATCTTGGTTAGCGTGCAGTATGAATTTGGGGGAAAAAAATCCTCATTTCAGAATGGAATATTTAAAATAAACAGGCTGTGGGTTCATTACTGTGGAAACCAGACAGTAAATATGACTGTAAACAGAATGATTTCAAAAGACTAAGTGATTAAATGCCAACAGGATTGCAATAATACTATTATTATTCTTTCATAACTTTTATTTCTACCATAATTATTGAAATACTTCCTGAAACAATTTTATGATACATATGTTAAGTTTTTGCTGAGCAAACATGATTTTTTTAGAGGTTTAATAGAAACTTAATCATTTATTTTACTGAATGGAGAAACTTGAAGATATACTATGTACAGCAGTTATGATGGCTGGAACCTTCTGAAGGTGTTAAAATGTGAGGAATTAGTTGATAACATTTTTCATGTTTGTTAACTACCAGTGAGAAATAGTGACTTTGTGTTTTGTGAGTTTTCTGTATCTATCTGCTTTCTTGTGTAGTCTTCTCATGGAAGTACACTTTTAAAACCTGTCCAACTCCTTTAGTATATAACGTGAATTTTTGTATAACATGGGATGTTATTTCTCTTTCTAGTGAATTGTTTTGTGCCTGGTATGACATTTGGGTAAGCTTGATGAAACCAAAGTTGCTAGAAAGTAAATATGGCTTGACTCTCATTCATGGTGGTTCCAACAACATTATCTTGAAGCAATCCATGTTGTTTCATTAAAAAAAAAAATTGTTTTCTAAATACGAGGTGTATTCGTTTTCTATTGTCGTGCAACACATTGTTACAAATTTAGCAGCTTAAAACACCATTATCTCACAGTTTCTATCGGTCAGAAGTCCAGCCACAACTGGGTTCTCTGCTCAGAATCTCACAAGGCCAAAATCAAAGTGTCAGGGGGACTGCATTCTCATCTGGAGCTCAGATTCCTCTTCCAAGATCACGTGTTTGTTGGCAGCATTCATTTCCTTGCTAGCTGTTAGCCAAAGGTGGTTCTCAGCTCCTAGAGGGCATTTTCATGGCACCCTCCATCTTCAAATCAAGCCACAGAGAATTTCCTGCAAGTTCAATCTCTACTCTTCATGAAAGTACATTTGAAGGGCTCATTTGATTTGATCAGGCTGAACCAGAATAATCTCCCCTTTGTAAAGTCAGCTGTGCCATGTAACCTAACTTAATTATGGGAGTGAATATCTTATTAAATTCCCAAGTTCTTACCCACAAACAAAAACGGATTATATAGGGCATGTACACCAGAAAATGGAATCTTGAGTGCCATCTGAGAATTCTTTCTACCACTAAAACAATAGAGGCTATTAGGTAGGTATTCAGTTTCTTTTTTCCATCATCATATGTGTCTGTATTCTTTTCCTCCTCTAGTTTCAGAAAAGGAAGAACCTTCATTGTGTTCTACGTCTAAATTCTTCTGTCCTGGTCTTTCCCACTCTTTGAATTCACTAGATTAGACTTACACTCTCTTACTCAGCTTTATTCTTGTATTTTAATTCCCCCTTATCTATTGGCTCCTTCCCTACAACTTATATGTTGTCTAATCCTTAGTTCTTTTCACTCAAGTGATTGTCAGCACTTTTCTATGGCAAAGGTTTAAGTTCAGTATGTTTTTTGTACGAACTTTTCTGAACAGCTGATCTTCCTGTCTCCTGTCATCCATACTCTCATCTATCACCAGAGGGATATTTCTAAAAATGCAAATTTGATCACATTATTCTGCTGAAAAATTGTTGAAGTCCCACCCAGTTGTCTTTAACAGAGGACTGGATATGGCCTATAGACATGTTATGTTTGGCTCTTACATGTAGAAAAAAATTTAACAGGTTTCCAACAATTAAAATCAGGAGCTTATATGTACCTAAAAAGCTAGATGTCTGGCCTCTCTCGAAAAATTACAAATCTGAGTAATCTGGCCCAAATTTCCACGAGACACAATCCACTACAACCACCGTGTTTTCCTGAAAATAAAACCTAGCTGGACCATAAGCTCTAATGCATCTTTTGGAGAAAAAATTAATATAAGAACTGATCTTATTTTACTATAATATAAGAGTGGGCCTAATGTAATATAATATAATACCAGGTCTTATATTAATTTTTGCTCCAAAAGTTGCATTAGAGCTGATGGTCTGGCTAGGTTTTGTTTTTGGGGAAACAGGGTACCTAGTGACTGTTCCTGTAGATGGGAAATGCTGTCTAAAATTTGCCAGCCCATCAACTTTATTCATTGACTTCACTTGCCTGGCTGGTGATGATAGTTGATGTTGCAAGCCCTGACCAACATCTGTATGCTATGTCTCAGCATAGCATTCATGTTTTTTCCTAACTTCATCCCATTAATTCTTTTCAGACCATGTTGCATTTTCATTGGATGATTCCATTTCAGTTTCTCCTGCCAGATTATGATTTCCATAAGGACAGGAAGTAGGCTTTGTTTATGCTTTCATTCTCAGCCCCAAACACAGTTGCTAATACTAGTAGAAACTCAGTAAAATTGATTTCAATGGTGCTGCTTGTACTTTCACACTGCCATACTGATTTTATGTGTCCATATAATTGTTCAAAAGGCAATACAGACAAAATTATGTATCAGCTCTCTAGCACTATTAGAATTCTTAAAGCAAAACTTTATTCTCTACCAAAAATGAATCAATAGACTCCTTTTGATTTACAAAGAATGCATTGTGAGTTATGGTGGTGGCAGTGGTGGTAGAAACCCTTCAACATTATCAGTGTCTTGGTCTTTTCATTCTTTCATTGAAGTTTGGGAATTGAGGCTCCCCTGACAGGGTTATATGTTCAGTCTTCTGGAGAACACAGAGAAAGCAGGGCTTCCATTTGGCTCTGATTCTTTGATAGATACTGAAAGGCTTTCTGTTACCTGATGTCTGTCAATCAATACATATTTATAACTTTCTAAATAGGTTTTCTAGCCATTGCTGGTTATTGCTAGTTGAAGACCATTTTAAACTGTGACTTCAAGATGTTTGGTTAATGATGGGTTTGCTTATTGTAGAACTACATACAGGTTGTTGATGGAATTTCCACTGCAGTTCTTTAGATTAAGACATCAAAATATACATGGGATTACTGAACATATGTAAATCTAGAAGGATGAAGTTGATAGTGCTCTGTCTACTTAAATTGTTCCTTTAGGGTTTGAGGATGGCCTTTTCTCTGCACATTTTAGTTCTCTTTTTCAGAAATGTCATATTGAACTGTAAAAAAATTTACCTATCTTCATTATTCCGGAAGTAGTATTTTTGCATGAAATTAGAGCTGGCTACTCATGTTAGAAAGAATTATAGATTGTTTTTGGCAATGGGAAGAAAATTATATTTAATCCAAGACAGGGTGGTTCCTCTAGGTTACTCACTGATGAGACAATAACAATGGAAAAGTTTGCATCATTGCTCTTTTTCTCTCTCTCAGTTGAATTGTGAACACATTCTTTTTCTGAGCCTGTTTTTGTGTTGATCTCACCAGTTCAAAACATTCTGGACTCTTCTTCCCTTTCTCTGTTGGTAGTTTGTATTGATTACGTGAGTTGCCTATAAGAAATCGTTTTGTGCATATGTACCAACAACATTCATTATTTGTGATACTCGTTTTGTGCATATGTTGCAACAACATTCATTATTTGTGATACTCTGGTTTTATTTTTAATATTGTCCCATTGAATATATATATATATATATATATATATATATATATATATATTCAATATTCAGTCAATTGGATATATGCATATAATATATAATAGGATATATCATATATGTACATATATATGTATATTATAATATATAATAAGGTATTATTGGCTCACACAATTATGGAGGCTGCGAAGTCTCACTATCTGCCATTAAAATCTGGAGAGCAGGAAAGCCAGTGATGTAATTCAAAGGCCTGATAGCGGGAGAGCTGATGGTGTACAATTTCAGTCCATGTCAGAAGACCTATGAACCAGGAACATCATGTGCGTGCAGGAAAAGTTCTATGTCCCAGCTCAAGTTATCAGGCAGAGAGTGAATTACACTTTCCTCTGCTTTTTTGTTCTATTCTGGCCACTGGGAAGGGCAGTCCAATGTCTTTCACTCAGTCCAACAATACAAATGCTACTCGCTTCTAGAAATACCCTTACAGACGCACTCAAGAGTAATGTTTAGCTAGCTAGTCCAGCATCTAGTAACTCAGGAAAGCTGACACATAAAATTAAACATCACACTAGTTATTGCCAGTCTTGCTATTGAGAGTCTGATTATGTTCCTGTATACTGATACCTTGATTAGTATTTCATGCTGCTACTATTTTCCCAGAAATGTGCTTACCTATTCTGAGATTGATATACTTGTAAAAAATATTGAATATGATTGAATATGATATTAATAAGCACTCTTATATGACACTTCTCATCTATATAATGAGTACTTCTTTGTAAATTTCTGGGCAATGACATTTCTCTGTACCTTTGATGCATATATTAATTAGTATTTGGTGAAAAATTCCTTAAAAATATTTGTTATAAGGGTGAATAATTCTTTGAGGTTATATAGTTCTTCAAAGTTTTTCTCTTTCCTTTGGAATGCTATGCATATAATACCTGTGAATTAGGATAAATAGGTTGACCAGTAGTATTATTCCAACTTTTTGAAGTTCAAAAATCAAGGTCACAGCTTTTGGGTAAAGGAACCTCATGTAGACTATAATATTTGTTTCATGTATATCTGGTTCTGGAATTTAAATACGAAGAATGTGGATAACATTATAAAAAAGAGAATTTCAAATTTTAGGGCATTTTGTATCATCCTGTTTTTCTTCATATTTTTAGCTTCAGTAAAAGGAAGATATATATATATATATATATATATATATATATATATATATATATATGAAGAAAAAGTGTATTAAGAAAAACCAGAATTCAAATCTGATTGTCAGTCTTCAATATAGTATTTAGGTGTAGGGAATAGCTGTTAAAGCCAATTTAATTGTTACATTTGACAACTTGAAAATTTAAAGTAGACTTTGAATGTATGCTCATTAAACACAGTTGTTGCTAAGATACAGAATTTTTAAAAGTGAAAATCTCAGTTAAACATAATAGGAATTTGCTTTTGAGGCAGATATTCCAATAGATATTCAACTCCAGACAAGAAGCAGTGAACAGGAATATTACCTCTGTCCATTTTAGGAAAGCAGCCTAACCTTGTGGAAACCACCTTATATTTGTTTTCTTAAAATTACAAGTTCCTTGGCAATTCTAAGGGGACATAGAATGTGGTAATTGCTCTTGCTTAATATATAGAATCCTTTGGGAAGAATTTAGTCATTTCTAAAGTAGTCAGCCATCCCCATCTATATTTGAGCCTTTATACTTTTCTATGGCTTGTGTATCGATCCAGTTATCAATACTTGGGTGGCAAATTTGAGTTGACCCAAAGCATGAACTTGTAAAAGCTTGCCATGTACTTTCAGAAGTTTACCCACCCAGTTTGAAAATTAAATATAAACCTTTCCAAAAAGGAGCTCTGGACCCGACAGGGTCACTGGGCATCATGGTCTTCTTCAATTTATAGCCAAACACTGATTTGTAAAATTATGATAATTTTTAGAGTCTACATTCTGTAGTTTTCTGAACTAGTTTATTAAGGAGAATTATTTTTTTCTCCCTTAATGTATTGTAACAATGACAGTAAGTGCTGAAGCATCTCTAGTTGAACATAAATCTATCTGACCTTTTGAGTCATACAAAGAAAAATTTCCTTTTAAAAATTTTATGAAATACTCATTTTTACATCTGACATTGTTTCCCCATGAATATGACTTTTCGTATAACTGTGTATCTCAGTATAGTCTCTATTTTCAAAATGCCAGGGCACTCTTCCTACCACTGCTCCCTCACTTTAGTTTTAGGGATTTACCCCTTAATACCTCGTTAAGTGAACTGAGATTACTGCATTGTCAAAATACAGTAACTACTATACCATTTGGACATTTTTGGCAATAGGTAAGAGTACTCATTTGAGATTGCTTCATAAGAAACAGTTCACAGAAGTGGAACTGTAGTATGCCAAAACATTTGATTTTTTTTGGACTTAAACTAAGTTTCTGGTTTTAATATTTGCTAACAGCAAGGTGCTATCCTATGTAACATGACTTATTTACATAGTTACCACAAAACACTTGGTATTTCATGTAGTAATGTCATTATTTCATTGAAAACAGTAATTTTCGTACTGAAATATTTTAACATTTTTGTCTGGCTACCTTTGTACTTTGAGCTTTTAAAAGTTGAAAATTCATGATTGGGGTATTACACTTTGCATTGATTTTTCTGAAATTAATAATATTGTAAGCCTTATAAAATACTACTACTCTCTTTACATTTATGTAATGCAGATATTCTAACTCATACAGGTATTCCTATAATGTAAATGGTCTTATACATATAATGGTGGGAACTAAAGAGAGATTCTTTAATTGAATCTCAAGTTTTCACGTAGGATTCTACAGAAATGTATTGACTATATTTCACATATTCCTTATACTATTTTAGTCTCAGATCCAGAGCTCAAAATCTGGATTCATTACTGTTAGCCCCAGAAAGACTTCTCTGTTAACTGACATAATGCCCGAAACATAGTAAGTACTAAATAAATGTTGCTTATTATTAGAAGTATGTTATGATATAATTTGCTCTATTTCATCACATTCATGGGACATATTCTTTATGAATATGTCTTTATTATTTTGAAGACGTTAATTCATTGACATCTGGTATCCAGCCTTTCTCTAGCAATCCAATGCCATTCTAATTCCTGATTATTCACATGTAACCTATTTTGTTCTGGGATCTTTTAGGATTCTCTTTTTGTTCCAAATGTTCTAAAATTTAATGAAGCTGTCTTGATATGAGTCCTCTTTCAATCCAGTGTGCTGGAATCTTAGCAGACCCTTTCTATCTGGAAATTTAAATGTTAATTTATGCATTTCTTTACACTTTTAAAATTCTTTCTCTATTTTGTTTTCTCTTTTGGCTAATTCTATTATGTGAATTTTAACTGTTACGTACTATATTTATTCTTTAATTTTCTTACATTTTCTCTCCTACTTTTAATCTATGGTGTGTGTGTGTGTGTGTGTGTGTGTGTGTGTGTGTGTCCCAGAATCCTCCGTTTAACATGTCTAGTCAGCAGGTATGGTTTTTATTTTTGCATATGATCCCTAGGACTGGGGAGTGCCATGTGAGGAAAAGTCATTTAATACGTGTCTCACCCTGTTTGAGTACCCTCCATTTGCTGCCTTCTCTCAGTCATTTTCTAGTCCCTTGAATGTCTTTGTTTTTTGTGTGTGAGTTTTTTGTTTTTTGGTTCCGAGTTTGTAATTGTTATTTCCAGAAGAGTTAGTCCACTGCAGCTTATTTTGCTATGACCTGAACTGGAACTACCTTAATATTAACTTTTAATTACATTTTTCTGTGCAAGAAAATTCAGTTAAATGCATGGTTGCCACCCATCATGCTTTCCAGTTCTTCTCTATCTCATAAAAAATACATGCTAATTTTTATACATTACAGGCAGTTTTCCTATTAAGTAATTGTTCACGTAAAAAAACCTTGAAAATTTTAAAATGTTTTTTTTAGACCAATAATTTGTTTTCATCTTGTCTCTAGGTAAATAAGGAAATGAATCTAAGTAAATATTACTAGTTTTCTGTATAAATATTTTGGATAGAAATTTATTTCTTACAGATCTGCCATTAAGTTACAATAAGTAAAGTTTTTTAGGCTTCTTAGTAAATGTTTTTGAATGACAGTATATGGCAGAAGAATTTTTAATCCATTGATTAAAAAGGCAAATCATTAAACTTTTAAAAATTGTTTAGAAATAAATTCATAAACCATACAATAAATCAGCATATTTTGTCTTGATTCCATCTTTTATAATTAAATTAAGGATTTAAAGGTACTTGGTATTTCTGTGATTCTTTAAGGATCACCAGTTTTGAGTTTATTAGTTTATAATAACTGATTTTTAAGGGTAATGGAGTTATAGTTAACACAATAAGTTTGTATGAAAATTTTTTGTTTACAAAAGTTTCTAATGTCAACATAATGCCTTTTAACCAGTTATGCTGTGCCATCAAATGAGTATAGTTCTGTGCTTTGGGGAAGGTGTAAAGGAGGTTGGCCTTAAGTTTCTGAAACTTTTAAATGAGAAAGGACCAGAATTTTGTAGTCAGAAAAAAACATAAGATTCTACTATTTTAACTTAATTTTCCTAGAGAGTATTATGAGAGACCTGAGCAATTGTTACTAAACTAGGTAAACTGGTTTAAATTCAGAAGTAAATGATTCATGATAATTTATTCTATGTCCTATTAAGTTGTATTTCCTAACCATGCCATAGAATGATATTTTATCCTATTATAAATTTTGTCCAGTGTTTGTTTGCTTACTGTTTACGTGAGGCCTCCAAAGCAACAGCAAATAGTGATGCCAGCACCAGTGAGATTTTTCTGTCATAGCCACTCTGGAATGCTACTGTGTTAAAGTAATAAACCATTTTTGGAAGGCAGACAAATTCAACTGACTCAAGAGAGAGGAGATTTATGCCCTTAGGTGTTATTTCTATTGTGGCTTACTTGTAAAATGCTTTATGACCAGCTTTTAGATTTTGTTTACGAATCTCCTGTAGGAGATTCTTTACTTTACTTTTGAACATAGTGGTTACTACTATTGCTATAGTGGTTACTACTATTCTTTACTTTACTTTTGAACATAGTGGTTACTACTATTGCTTGTTCAGGACCCCATTGCAAGTAACTGTCAGTACTGGGATTTTAAAATAGAGATTTCTAAGGTTCCTATTGTATCGTACAATTTTTAAAATATAACCAAGAAATCAACATAACAGACAATAAGACTGAGTCAGGCAATTACTTTCTTATTTCTACCTACAGGTCATTTAGTAGTCTTATCAGCTGCTGTGTAGGGAATCTGATTCAAAATAAGCAATGAGAAACTTAACCAAAGGACATAAAAATGACTCGATTATAGGAAGAAATATAATGGTCCTGAATGGAGGAATTGCTCTGTAATTCATGTTAGAAATAAGTTAATTCCTTATAAAATAATTTGAAAATGAATATATGAGGTATGATAAAAAAATTTGGTGAATGTTTAAATAAAAAAGACTTATTACAGTAAAAGACACATTGCCATTTATCTCCCTCAAAATACTCCCCCTCGCTTCAAATACACTTATCCCATTGTTCTTGACACTTTCTGCAGCAGGTCTGGAAGTCCTCTTTCGTGAGTGTCTTTACTTCATCCTCCATCATGACAACGCAATGCTACATGTCACACATCACTTCTGGTATAGGACAATTTCTGTCAAATAAAAACATTACAGTGTGTCCTCATCCACCGTATTCACTGGAGTTGCCACCATGTGACTTCTGGCTTGTCCCCAGAATCAAAATTATTCAGGACATCAAGGCAGCCACAACAGTGCAGCTAAAAACACTCACGAAAGAGGATTTCCAGAACTGCTTGAGACAGTGGCAAGAATGATGGGATTAGTGTGTTCGAAGCAACGGGGAGTATTTTGAGGGGGATTAATGGCAATGTATCTTTTACTCTAATAATTTGTTTTAAATTTAAACATTCACCATATTATCTCATCACACCTTGTAATTCCAAAACAAATTACTAGTATACTGTTTGGCTTTATTTGTTTGTTTTTGGTTAGTCTGAAATTCATAGTCAAAATTTCTAGGAACATGCTTGGCAAAACTACACAATAAAATTTTGAAACAAAGAATTTTGAGAGGGAACTTAGAATCCTTAATAATAAAACATACTATAAAGCTATGATAATTTGAAAAGCATGCTACTAATAGTAAAAGGATAGTGACTAATGGGACAGAATAGGAAACTCAAGAACATACTTAACTATACATACATGAATATGTAGTTTCTAATAATGGTGGCATTTTATATCTTTAGGGAGAGAATAATTTCTGAATAAACGGTGAGGAAACATTGGTTATGTATTTGGAGGAAACATTTTAAAAATGAAAATATAGATGAGTAGTTACTTCCTCTGATTTGCAAAGACCTTAAAATGAAACTATTTGGAGATTTAATTACATTAAAATATAAATTCTCTATAAGTAATGTTGCTAAAACAGAGAAGTATTTGCACGTTTATGACCATTTATTCATTCACTCAGTTAATAAACATTTTTGAATTCCTACTGTGAGTATGGGGTTTAGGTAGGGGTGTGTGGAAATTAGACAATAAACATGTATAAATAAAATATTTTAAGATGATGGTGACTGCTAGAAGATCATAAAACATTTTTTCTCAGTAGCTGCACTATTGGCATTTCTTTGTAGTTCTGTTTGGAGGATTCTAGAATGACTATACTGTAGTTAGAGTGCTGAAGAAATGTCTCTAGAGAGGTAACAGTGAACAGACACTTGGATAAAGCAAAGGGAGAAGCCATCTGCAGTTCATGGAGAAGAATTTTCGAGGAAGAATGTGCGAAGACCCTGAATTAGTTTCCTGTTACCACTATAAGAAAGTACCAAAAACTTAGTAGTTTTCTTATTGTTTTCAGCTTCTAGAGGCTCCCTGCACTCCTTGGCTTGTGTGTACATCACCTTCAATTTCTGTTTTTGTCATCACATTCGCTTCTGCTCAGTCTGATCTCCTGCTTCCATCTTATAAAGACCCTTGTGATTACATTGGGACTACCTGAATAAGCCATGGTGATAGCCCCATCCTAAGATCCTTGATTTAATTACATCTGCAAAGTCCCTTTGGCCATATAATAAGGTAATATTCAAGATTCTGGAGATTAGGATGTGGACATTATCGAGTGGCCATTATTCAGCCTACCATACATAGTGTTGATTTTTAGTTGCTACTGTAACAAATAACTACTACAAATGTAGTGGCCTAAAACAGTAAAAATTCACTATCTTACAGTTCTTTAGGTTAAAAGTCCAACACAGGGGTCTCACCTAGCTAAAATCAATGTGTCATCTGGGCTGCATTCCTTTCTGGAAACTGTACAGGAAAATCCATTGCCTTGCCTTTTTCCAGCTTCTAGAAACCACCCACATTTTTGGTTCATGGTCTCTTTCTTCCACTTTCAAAGTCAACAATGTTGCATCTCCCTGTGCCTATCTCCAACTCTCCCTGAGCCTCTCCCTGACTGTAGCTGGGAAAGGAAGGTTCTCTGAATTTAAGGATTTATGTGAATACATTGGGGTCACCAAGATAATCCAGCATAATCTCATCTCAGCCTCTATGACCTTAATATACCTTTTTGTCATGGAAAGCAACCTATTCACAAGTTCCAGGAAGTAGGGTGTAGATATTTTTTGGAAAGTACCATTTTGCCTATTACATATGATAATAATTGACATATTCAAGTACATAAGGAAAGCAAGTGGCTGGCGAAGGCAGGGAGACTGGTAAGAGATGAGATTGGAGAGGCAGTGATGGCCCAGGTTATGAAAAGCCTTGTTGTTCATTAGAGAGTATTTAAAGAAAGAATAAGATGTAATAAAATGAAGAAATAGATTAATGCTATTCTAAAGAACTTTCTGGGATGATGGATTTTTTTTTTTTTAAATCTATGCTGTCTGATATAGCAACTACTAACCACATGTGGATATTGAGTATTAAAATGTGGCTTGTGTTACTGAGAATCTCAGTATTTAATTTTAGATACTGTACAAGCTATGTGTAGCTAGTGACCACTGTACTGGACAGTGCAGATGCTGGATACATTTTTGGAGAAGTTTTGCTGTGGTGGGAGCAGAAAAATGGACAATAGCTGGAATCTGGGATATGAGATGGGGTTAAGGGAGTTTTTTGTTTTGCTTTTTTTTTTTTTTTTTTTTCCAGATTGGTTATATTGAGGCACATGTGTATTCATTTTGTATTGTTGAGTAACAAGTCAACACAAATTTAGCATCTTGAAACCACACACATTTTTTCTCACAGTGCCCATGGGATAGGAGTCCAGGCACAGCTTTGCTAAGGATACTTTGCCCTCTAGTCACTATCTTATTACCCATTGTATTTTCTTCATCAAATCTACAACTGTGTGAAATTATTATTTGATCATTGTGTATCATCAACTCCCTCCACTAAAATAAAAGCTCATAAAGAGCAGACACATTGTATTTCTTATTCACAACAGTCCCTCCAGTGCTTACTTAGCACATAGTCCATACTCAAAAAATCTGATGAATGAATGAATCAATACATTCTATGTTTCACCATTAAGAGTGGGGATACTGATAGGAGTAATTTGTAGCCCTTATCTCTTTGCAGCTTTTGACCTTGTATAAGAAAAAAAAGTAAATAATGTAATGCCATGTTAGATGTTCATAGATGTTCATGCTTACCCACTACACCACCCAAGTATCACTGAATGAATGGTGAATGTCTAGTGGAAAATATAGGGAGGAGCTAGTTTAGTGTTGAGGGAGATGGACAATGAATTCCGTTTCGGGCTTTGAAGTTTGAGGTTCATATAGGACACCCTGGTAGTACCACTCCAAAAAGGAATTAATCGTGTATGTAAGTCTGGAGTTCAGGAGAGACACCACCTCGACATATGCGTTTGGCTGTTGTCAGCTTATCTGTAAGAATGGAAGCTATGACTGTAGATAACCCTATAACTCTACAGAGAAAAAAGAGAAGTGGGCCAAGGGGCCATTCCGAGAAATACTACCATTTAGCATCTAAGTGGAAGATAGAGAAACATACTGTGAAGATATGATTAGATAAATATTAGATCTAGAAGTGTGTCAGGGAATCCAAGGCAGTATTTCTTTATGTGTCAGGAAATCCAAGGTAGTATTTCTTCATCAGCACCTAATATCAAAGATAAAGTAACAGGCAAATAATAGGCAACCCTTGCAGTCAATAATCCCCTTCCTTACCCCCCCGCCCCCCTCCAATCCAGTTATTATAAGAAAAGCCTTTCACTTGATTCTGAATTTATATATAGTATAATTTTTCATTGTTAATTATAACTCCTAATTAGGCTAAGATAAATCTAAATTTTACTATATGTCCCATGATGCCAAAGACTCATCATCTCTATTGTAACACAGTAATGGAGTGAACATTTATAGTTATTCAAAGAAAAAGTAACTTCTGAGATTCTCTAACCTAGACTTGGGTTTTTTGTTCTCAAGGATTCTCTCTGACTCCCACCAATGATTTTTGCAATTATGAAGACCTAAAAAGAATTCTTAGGTGATACTAAATAATATATTAAAACCTATAGCATGGGCTTAAAATGCTAATAATTTGTAGCGTTGTAGTTAGAGCTCAGCATATTTTTTACTTTTAGATTATTACATTTTGATTGTAAGAACCTACAGGATCTAAAAGATGCAGAGACTTGCTTGATCATACAATCATCTTGAGATGTTTAAGCATTTAAAAAAATTTTTTTTTGAGCTGTAAGAAAGTTGAGCAAGAAAATAGTTTGAAAAGTAAGATTAGTAGTTTCACAATGTAGCTCTCTTATCTCTTTAGAAGAAGGCCTTATCTGTATTCTTTTCTCAGCTCTGGTTACCTTAGAAGATAAATGTGACCAGTTGTCAACTTCGATATTTTACTGCTTTAGAAGTTACAAAGTAGTACACTTTAGTCTCTTTTTTATTACATAACATGACTGATTTCCTATATTGCTAGAATTTTACAACTGTTTATTAGAACTGTATTCATACTACTATGTATTTGTTTACAATAGACAAAATATATCATAAATTATAATGGACAGGCTTTACTTTTTTAGTGTACATGTATGTAGACACAGCTAAACTTTGATATGAATAAATTTTAAAACATACTGAAAAAGAAGTAAGTTCCCAAATAATAGGCACTATTATTTGCCTAGTAGTAACATCAAAATATCTTTATGCTTCTTTTTTCTTTAGCTTGATATTTTGGTTCCCAGGAGAGTAACAAAGATTAATTCTGGAAGGTTATTTAGACGACTTTGATAATGTATCAGAATTCAGACCCATTAGTTGATATGTTCTAAACAGAATATCAACTC
The DNA here is from genome assembly GCF_036562045.2 of Rhinolophus sinicus. Classification (NCBI taxonomy): domain Eukaryota; kingdom Metazoa; phylum Chordata; class Mammalia; order Chiroptera; family Rhinolophidae; genus Rhinolophus; species Rhinolophus sinicus. The sequence continues at coordinate 145,963,878 of NC_133753.1, read as the reverse complement.
ACACGTTGATAATACCCTCTCCCTAGACATATTCAGAATGGCCACAAAGAATGCCCCTGGAATCGCTTAGTACTAGTCATCGTGTTTGATGTACATAGTTTACCAATACTGTATATTTTCTTTTATCTGTTTGGCCCCTCCAAAGAACCTGAAAACGGAGTATGTAACTTTATATCTATATATTTTTTAGAAACAAATCTATTTAGGTTTTATTAACCTATATATTATCACAGTATTAAGGGCTGTTGTGCATTTTTAAAACCATATCCTTATTGTTTAAATTATACTATTCCATAAAACTGTCTTATATACTTAAGCTACTTAAAATATTTCCTAATTTGTATTCAGAGCATCACTGTCCCAATTATTTGTTTTACCCACTCCATTATAATTATATTCCCTTATTAATAAGGATTATTCCAATAAAAAAATCAAGTTTTTATTGAGCACCATGAACATATGTCTAGAGCTGTGCAAGATACTGTGGAGCCTATGGAAGAAATGTAAGATATAGTCGCTGGTCTCAAAGCACTAGAAATTTAAAGGAGAAGACTGCAGTTTTGAAACAACTAGAGAAAAATATGAGGAGGATAAAACTGAATGAAAAACTGTGGGGACAAACTCTAAAGTAGTAAGAATAGAGAAGTCTATGTAAGCTAAAATAAAGAGAATTTAACCTGGACTTTGAAGTGATGGGTAAGGGGTGTGGCATTTAATCTTGGACTTAAAGAATTGACAGACAGATATTCGGAATAAACAAAACCCTGGCTAAAGAAAATAGATGTTTTCTGAAGTTGAGAATTTTAATGCAGATCAGATAAAAAGTGCTATTATTAGTTTGTTTTACTAGCTAAAATTATGACAATTTAGATCCAACTAGTGCATCCTACTTGATTACCAACATTTAAAAAGTTAATTGTTCTCAACTTTTTGACATAGAAAAATATAGACATAACTTAAAACCTAGAAGGCTATAGACTGCATGAGATGGTTAGTATAGGTCTGTCTGTGAACACTGAATTCTCCAGAAGATCTTGAGAACTGACTACAAAAAGAAACTTATTTTTGCCCATCCCTCTAAAGAATAAGATGCTTACAAAATGTCTTCAATTTGTGGTTTCTGACTCCGGTATACCATTCAAAGTCCTGATTTTATATTGTAGATTATTTTGAAATTACAGAACTACTAAATAAAGAACAGCCATGCCAACAGCCTTACATGTCAAACAAAAAACTCAAGTAAAAGATTTGAAAATTGACTCAACCATACAATATAGCCTTTGTGTAAATTTACTGGTTTTAAAAACAATACTTTCCTGAGTTGCTACTTTCCATTTCACTGGCATTACAAAAGAATGGGCTAAATATAGAGTTAGGGCACAGAAATGTTTTGTGCTTCTCAGTTCATTAGGCCTGATAGGAGGCTCTTATCAAAGTCAAGTGCATAAGGGCAAGTGGACCCTTGCATGTGTAATGATGGGGATAGGCTGGGACAGAAGCAGTGAAAGTAGACGGGTGCTTCCTGCCTTGGTTCTGAATCCCGTATATACAGGCAGGATGGTCCAGTAGAGTCACTGTTGCAGGCATAACCGATCTTTTCTCAAAAATAATCTGAGTATTTCAAGAAAGATTATTTCCTTTGATTGAATTTCTAGATAGTTCTTGATTATTTTCTATTGTTTGGAATAACAGATGTCACACCTGTTAAAGGAAAAACCTAGTGACTATAATTAGAAAATAGAAACCAAAAAGTAGTTTCCCACTCTTAAAAAGAAATGACATTTTTAGTTTATTCTGTACTGAATAGCTGAGAAAACATTTAAGAATTCTTTTTTAGAATTTTGAATATATACATTTGAATGATATTTTGAAAGAAGTTGCTTGTTATTAGTGATTTAGAATTGGTCCCTTCTTTCTTTGCTATCCAAGATAGAAGGGTAGAGGGCTGGACTTGTGTTTATTTGTATTTCTCTTATTACTTTATTTAGGATCAAAGTGGGGCACAAATTCATTATTAGTTTGGCATTGTTGAAACTTTCAAGTGATGAGAAACTCTTTCCTTTCTAAGAATGTCCATCTTAGTGAAAGTTGCCTGTCAGTTGTGATGAAAGAATACAAAATTGTGTTTCCATTTTCCTGATAATGTAATCTGTTGTCTAAAAATAAAATAAGTGTAATTTTTCAAGCTTTGTATGGGCTTGAAAAAGTAATACTCAACAGTGATCTTTATTTTGTGTGTGTGTGCTTGTTTACATTGAGAAGCTTTAAAAGGTAAATGCCCAAATTTACTTCCAATTTACATATTCCTTACATAGGTAAAACTTTCTTATTTGAAGTTATATATGCTTGTTAAATGATTCTTGTTTCATTATATATGAAAATTGCAAATATTTTTGGACATATGATTCTAAATTTAAGAGAAATAAACAAATCAGATGTGACAAATTGTCTGAAATAATTTCAGCTGAATAAATAAAAATTCTTAGAACTTTTCCAAATCTTTTTTTGGTAAACATTTCTCAAATTGTTTAATTTTGGTTACATATATAAACCTATACAACTGGGTGTACTCATTGAACTAAAAGGTGGTTTTCCTAATCTGATTCCCCTTCTTTTGTTAAGAAACAGGAAGTGGTAAAATAAAACAAATTAAAGGATTAAATAGACATTATGACCTGCTTGGGTTTCAAAGCACACACACACCACACACAGACACACACACACACACACACACACACACACACACACGTGCACGTACACACACAATTTCTTTGTGGCTAGACAAATAATATTCAATACAAAACAAAAATTTCCTTTGTTTCCCTTTAGGTTTTAAGCTAGTATAAATAAATATTTCTCAACACCTAGGAATCGCAGTATTTAAGCCTTTGGCAGCATTTCTGTAATATTAAGTAAGACATTTACCTATGTTTTCTATCTGAAAATTTAAAGGAAAGCAGTAAACACAATTCATCCAGAAAAGTTTACTCTGTGGGGTTAGACTTACAAATGATTCTGAATTGTAGGAGTTAACTGAAATATTTTATAAAATGCCACTCAGCTTGCAAACATTTGATTTTTACTTTAGTTACCTTTAGTTTTATTTGTAAATTGACTAATATGGATTTGTCTTAGAATTATCAAGCACTGTTACATATTTTCCAATCTGTATATAACATGCTTATAGAAATACTCTTAAAAACAAGACATTTGGGAAAAGTTCTTATTAGATAAATGCCAACATAGAAATTACTCATCTAAGAGGCTAAAAAACAGAACAAAAACAAAAACCAGAAAAACCTCCATTTTACTCTCAATTTTACCACTCACTCAGTGTCGTTAGAATCTTTCTTCAGAATTATGTGTAGGATTCTGAAGTTAATTCTCCCTCTGACTAGTTGTTTAGTTAGGATATCTTCTTATGTCAGGAGACAGCATAACAGCATAGCAAAATACGATCTTGACTTGATTCCTTCAGTATATTCGATAACTATGCCAAACCTCAGTTTACTAATCTATAAACTGTATATTAGTTCCATTTTGGTAATGGTTAGATGAGTTATATTTGTGCTATGCTTGACTTATACTTCAACTACAAGACATGGTAGCTATGTAATTATAATTATGTCTAAAATCTTAGCTATAATAATTCTAATTTTAATAGTAAGGTTAATTATAATTATTATTAATTACTGTTTCAGTATCTTTACCAAATGAGGATAACCTGTGTTCCCTTCAGAATTCCATAACTATAACTAAAACTGTATTATAATACTATTTTATTTTAAAGTGCCTACTAGTAGTTCAGATATTTTTATGTCTTGCATTATGCAAAAGCACTCTGGCTAGACACTTGACATTATTATTTGTAATTTATAGTAATAAATTATTGTTTTTTGATAAAAGAGTTAGTTACTGTGTGATGCCGCCAGGTTTATCAGTTTCCTAAAACCTTACACTTCTCTTAGCTATTACCAAACTTGTGCTCTTTCTTCAGAAGTAGGTTATGTCAATTACATTTTACCATTTAACATAAACTAGCGTTAAAAAAATCTTCATGTATAAGTTCTTTTCTTAAACTGAGCAGAGTGAATTAAAGTTGTAGCAAACAGATGATTGTATGCTTATATGGTGTTTATGTTGTTTTCTGCTTGGATATGGGAGAGTGACTTACCACTTATAAAAATTATTCTTAGGTTGCATGTTGATTTATATGATAAACTTTAATAAGAAAGTAGAAATTTGCCTAGTTTTTTAATCACTCTATTTATAACTGGTAAATGTACTGTATTTGAATCTTAAACTTTTTTTCCCCCAAGAGAAATTATGTATATTTAAAACTGGACTGCTCAATTTTGGTATTCTCCCAAAGCTAATCATGTTTTCCTTTCATCCTAGTTCAGACTTGGTTCCTTCAACCTAGAGAAAGTTGCAAGCCCAGCTGAGGTCATTAGAGATCTTATTTGTGACTGTTTGGACACCATCACGGAAAACCAAGCCAAAAATGAGCACCTGCAGAAAGAAAATGAAAGGCTTCTGAGAGATTGGAATGATGTCCAAGGACGGTGTGTACATGATGTGCTTGTATTATATAAACACCAAGCTCTCTTTAGATCATTTAGCTTTGAGTTAATGATTTGTAAATTTATAACATATAGACTAGCATATATTTAAAATAAATCTGTCATTAATTACACCTTTACTTAACATGATGACATCATTGGTCAGGATTATACAATATAGTAGTACATTAACATTTTTAGGTCATTAGTAGTATTTGGTGGCACCAGAAAACATAAATTGTAAGGGGTGGCTGGTTAGCTCAGTTGGTTCAACTGCAGTGCTCTTAACAACAAGGTTGCCGATTTGATCCCCGCATGGGCCACTGTGAGCTGCGCCCTTCACAACTAGATTGAAACAACTACTTGACTTGGAGCTGATGGGTCCTGGAAAATCACACTTAGGAAAAAAGAAATGATAAGGAGTAATTGAGCAATGAGAATCAGAATCAATTAATATTAATCAAAATTTAGGAAGTCGTATTTATAAGGATTAATTTACCTCAAGTTATAGGATTAATAATGAGTAAAAAGAGACGTGAAACATAAGCACAATTGATTCCTTATTTGAAATCTTTATATGAATGACAACTATTTCTAATGATGTGTGTTTTGGCTTCTAATAGAGACTTATTTTTCCTGATTGATAGGAAATTCATACTACTGGCATTTTTAAAAGATGAGGTAATTGTGACTACTGCAAAAGACATTTGACAGCCCTTTAGTTTTTTGATTTTACCTCTTATTTTTTAAAAGTTGAAGAGGAAAGTCACTTCCCAATTATGAATTTTCTCAACTATATCAAGTTGGCCCAAGGTTTAGCCTGTACTATTCTGTTATATGAAAGATGTTTGAAGAAAATAAAATATATATTGTGAACACTTTATCTCTACAGAGACATATATGATATATATACCACATCATCTGAAAGAATTATGTGGAATGTATATACTAATGATAATTATTATTATTACATCCAATGTATCCAGTAGATTTTTTTTAAACTTTCATTCAAACTAGTAGTAGTTCTAAAACAAGAGTGTATTATTCTATTTACGGTCTTTTTAGGGCAATCATTGAGGTTGTTTTTCAGACATTAGTAATTATACATGGGGGAGTACCTTAAAAATAAGTGAAGGGTTTTATCAATGTATATGTGAAAATGAGATTGACTAAAAGAAATTCTTTCTGTGTATTCAATTATATTCATTAATATAAGACATACAAAATTAAGTTCCTAACACCTGGTTATAGTTGGCTATCAGTTATTAAGAAAGTAAGTATGTTGTTCTCCTTTAGCTCTGAATTCATCTTTATCTTCAAGTATATAAAAATAATGAAACCAAATTAAAACTGTATAAATATTAGGAAACCATACAGAAAAAATAAATTATTTTTCCTCTTTAACTCCTATTTTATTCATGTTTGTATGAATCAATATCAAATATCTATGCTAGAAAGCATGTTTTGGGGCCTATATCTGTAGTTTGTGTGTGTTTTTCTATTTATATATGAAATGAATCAAATTAAAGGAGATGTACTGTGGTCGTGATAAGCCATTATATTTAAAACTCAAAATACCCTCAGGATGATAGGAAATTTGATCCACAAATTGCCCACAAAAATGCAGACTGGGTACTTGGTACTTGAACAAATTGCTTTAAAATGCCTGCCAGAGGTTGAAAGAGGTATTATCTCATCAGTATTCAACACCATTGCCATAGAAAAGAAAGCAGGATGGAACAAAGATGAGAAAATGTTCCCTGGGCTGTAAAACAGTGTGTGTGAGGGGTACATATAATATGTGGCCCACGCATGCTTGATTTGCTATTTCTGAACTATCTGTAAAGTACTTTTGTGTTATTGTGGCAAAAGGTTTTCTATTTGATCAAAAGCACAGCCATATATCTTATGTCCTGACTTAGTATGCTCCAGCTATTCTTTTCTTCATAAATACTGGATCAGACATCTTCAGAGGCTGAAGATACTTGCTATTGCAGTGGCCCTCCAAACTGAGAGGAAAGAGAGTCCACTCCAGAGAATTTTAGATTCTTATTATATATACCAGATGTTAGTAGCTTTATCCGTTCCCCAAATTTGGTTTTCTCCTATCAGAGGAGAAAGGGACTATTTTAAGGAGTTATAAATACATCTTGACCATGGCCAAGCAGTACTTTCTTTAGCATTCCCTCTCAACAGCCTTCATATACTCGAAAATAAGCAAAGGATTTACAGCTCCAGCTTCTGTGAGGCAAGGAGTACTGATCAAGTGTCTTTGGAGAGGATTAGAAATAGGACATGAATATGAGTTAGGTAACTGAGGACATGGAAAGTAGAGAATCAGTGGTTGAGACGATCATGTTAGTTCTGGCCACAGTTCAGTTTTCTGGGTATCCTCTGCTTACTCTTATATCAGTGTCCATCCACGATCCAATCATTTCTTACCCATCATTGTTCCAAACTGTGTATGCGTAGGGGAGTGGAAAGAGGAAGAAAGGTATAAAATAGGTGCAGAGAATCCCTTGTAAACTATGGTAGATAGGTCTAAAATATATTTAACACACAATAGGATATGTGAGCAAAAATCAATCATATATACATGTGCTTATACCAGGGAAATGTTTATGATAATGTTAAGAGGAGAAATATGAATTACCAAAAATCTGAGTAATATCCCACTTTTTTGCAAACCATATCTTTAGGTAAAAACTATTTAGAAGGAGAAAATGAAATTTTAATAATCTACGTCTGGAATTGTGGATTAAATTTTCCTTTTTGGAGGTATTTTTTGCATATGTTTTGGTATTTAAATATGCATTATTATTATAATCAGAGCTAAGCTATTTCCATTTGTGATGACAGTGGAGAATAAACGAGGTTTGAGTAAGGAATGAGGAATTACATTATGATTAAAAAGAAAGAGCTTTAATGTGTAGACTTTTAAAATACATGTTTGCTTTTTTTTTTTTTTTACTGTTTAATAATTGTGGTTTTAGCTCCATTTCGAACAAGTGACATTGCTGGATTAATACAATTTTGTATAGTTTAGATAGAGAAAAACATTAGAAATATTGTATGTAAATCCTTAGGTCATTAGCTATATTGATTTCACTGGCTTTTCCTATTTAATTTTAAATAACAACTCCCACATTCTGTGTTATTGAATAGGTCTTTTGTTTGCACTCAGACATCAAGTAGAAACTCTCCAGCTTTGTTCTGAGTTTTCGTTATTGAACCTATAATTTGAGGCAGTTTTTAGCAGATTGAATTGGGTTGACACTCATTGAATCATTAGAAGAGACCTTGAAAGCTCTTCTACTTCATTTCTCTGCCTTCAGGCTAGGATCACATTATATCCAGATGAATTAAGTCCGATTTTTAAAGACCTCAAGAGATAGCTTCAACTCCCGTTGGTAGCCCATTACAGTGTTTAAGCACAGCCACAGTCAGAAAATTCTTCCTTCCATCTATTGGTAATCTGAGTCCTTCATGGTACAGTAGTTGAAGGCCATTTCCTCTTGTTCTGTCTTCTGAAAGGATGAGGAACAGCTGTTTACCATCTTCTTAGTACTTAAGGCTTATTAAGTCTCTCTACCAGTGCTTTTTTTTGCCAGTGCTTTTTAGCATTTTTTGTCCTTTGAACTCTATTAATATTTTCTTTTGCTGTGCAACCCTGACCTGGATATAAATTTGGCCAGAGCTGATTGTAAATATAAGGATTACTTCACTGTTTCTCAATACCACATGTTCACATTTATGTACCTATTGTTTTATTTTGGGTTATCATGTAATCTGTTCTTTTATTTTTAATGTTATTTCTGCATGAAATTGTTTTCTGCTCTTATTTTTGTTGTTTTTTTTTTACTTGTTAGTCTTAGATTCTTTGTTTTCTCACTCAGATATTTTATTTTGAATGCTCAGCATTTTTCATATTGAGCTTTTATTCTTTTATTTATTATTTTTTAATTACTATCCTTTGGTCCAAGTTCCTAGATATCTCAGTCCTAAGTTACTAATTAAACTTAACATATTGTTCTGTTGTCCGAGTCACTGTTGAAAGGATGAAGCATCATTTAGTCTTTCCCTGTTTGAAATTATTTATGGTTTCATCAGGTTTGAGCTTTGCCTTAGAGATAAGTGATCCTTGGGTTAGTGTGGTCTGATCATATTGTGTATGAGTTCTCCTTTAGTATCACTGAATTTAGCAGTGAATCTGGCATTTCTCCTCTACTGACTGGTCCCACCTGTTAATACCTGTCCAGTCCTTGAGGTGGAAGGTTGGCGGGAGGCAAGTAACATGGAAGGCATAGTAACATCATAATGCCATAAGGAAGGACTGGCATTTAATATGGGGCATGGGGGATAGTAGGTACACTCTTAGTTACTGAATACTTCATAAAAGGATAGCTTTCTCTGAAGTTGTTGATGAATTAATAATTAAGAGTAAATTTATTTCCTGAACCTGTTCACATTAATAAGCTGTCCCAGCTAACCTCTCCTCCCCAGCTTTGTCTAGGAAATGTTATCCAGTTTGGTTCTCTGAAGTTTGGTTGCAACAAAATCCTAAAGCTTTGCTAAGACCAAGCAAGTTTAACTTACATGATGCCATCATTCTACCGAGTTTGCTCTCTTATCACAGAAATGTTGTCGCCTTTGGCAATGTGACACTAGTTATTTGGGTTAACAATATCCTCTGGACAAAATATATGATATTTCATTTTGATATCTATTTTCACTTTTAATTCATTTTGATAATTGCACATACTCTTTCAATAAAGAATTATTGATGTGTGTATATAGAAATTAAACATGCATTTAAGTCAGATAAATTACTAATTGGTTACTATTCCTAAAACTGTATATAATAAATTATACAAGATTTTTAGTGTACATTTTTATAATTGATTTTCACTTTGCATATGTTTAAAGTATTTTATTACTAAATACTCAGGTATCTTAATGGCATGTATGTTCTATTCATTAAAAACATTTTTTTTAGTTATTGTGTTACGTTAGAAAATAGTACAATAAAATGAGAAATAATATTTACATAATACCTTGCATCTGAAATACAAATGTAGTGACATATCCCTGCTTAAAGAGCCATCAATATTGGCAGGTCTTCAACTTTGGATCTTCCCCCCACACACACCTTTTGGTGTACTTCTTGCTCAGAGAGCTATGCTTGATGAAAAGAGTAGTATTATATTAATATTTACCACAAATTATTTTAGAAACTGAAAAAGTTGAAAATATTTCTGTTACAATGGTGAATAGCTGTTAAAGGCATGAAAAATATAATATTCAGAATCACTGGTTCTCCATTTCCGTATAAGATGCCCATATTAACTCAATTTATCATGTATCTCATAAAGAGCTACTCAACATCTGTTGAATGCGGAACACTGTGTTAGGCATTAAGGATAAAGCAACCAATAGCGCGCGTACACACATACACACACACACACACACACACACACACACACACACACACACACTCTGTCTTATGAGTTCACAGCCTTGGCAATGACTATGCTATAAGAGTGCTGTAATTGGTCCCAGAAAATATATTGCCATATGTTTCTTTTCATCTTATGAGAGGCCTAATTCTTTGCATCTCTAGATAGGTATGTTGTTGAAAACATAAGGTCATATATATCAAAGGTATCACATTTTGACATTTTTGTTTCTAATTATTTCACTGAAAAAATATATTTTATATATTAAATATATAACATAAATATATAAAAATATACATGTATACATAATCAAAATACTAGGATACCTGTATAGAACAACAGAAGTATAAATAAACAGTATGGTAAAGAGAAAACTAGGTAGAGCTTAGAGTAATTTTAAAAGGATATTTAATGTGAAATCATTTATATTTGAATCTTTAAATATATGTTTATTCATGTGTGTGTATGCACATATCAAGTATATGCAACCTCTACTAGTTTGTTTTTTTATATATATCTGGGACATCAAAATTAATACCATCTCTTGTTAGCTCATTTGAACATTGTAGAAAGAATTAGAAATGATAAAGAATTTTCTGTTTTTTCTTATATATCAAAAATTGAAGATATATAGTGTTTCACATTTGCTGTTTCATTAATTTCTTGGAAATTTTAAGTTGGATACTTTTATGAATTGTATGTGGTGTGTGTGTGTGTGTGTGTGTTGCTGGGTTATAAGATAGAACTGGGTAAATTATTCTTGCCCTGGAGCATTTTGTAGTCTATTTAGGTAAATCAATTAATCACAAAACAGATCACTGTTGCTATTATAGTACTATTAACAAAGTATGGGAAACATAGGCTTTAGTTAGCTTTGTTTGAAATTTCTCCTGTAAAATATTCTTTTGGATATAAACCAGATGTGAATAAACTATTACATTAGGCATTTAGATGTTTTAACAGTATTTTTTTTGGTATCAGTTTGCAATTTTAATCTTTATCTCAGTACATAAATTGCTAATATTAATAAACAATAAATTCTGTACATGTTTATCTAAATAAAACTTTAAATCAATGAAAGCGTGTAACAAAATGATTTTTAATTGTATTTTCCTTGGAATGCTTTCTTGAAATCATCTTCAGTATTGTATTGAATAATATTAATGCTGAGAAAAACTGCATCGTTTATTTATTTGTTTATTTACATTTTAGGTTTGAAAACTGTGTGAGTGCTAAGGAAGATGTGGAGACTAATCTTTACAAACGGTTTATTCTGGTGCTGAATGAGAAGAAAGCAAAAATCAGAAGCTTACAAAAATTGTTAAGTGAATTTCAAGAACTAGAAAAGAACATCGAACATAAAAGGTATTTTGGCTTTTCTGTTTTGAGATGGCAGACACATAAATTTAAGTGGAATTTCTTCCCATCCCACACTTAATGAAAGTTAGGTGCCAACATTTTAGTAGTGTGAGATCATTTGATGGTCTGGGTTGGATGCAGTGGACTGGAGAATTCTCAACATGATCTCTCTATGTCTGCCCAACTGTCATGCCTATACTTAAATCATGAAACTGGTATGAGGCTCATTTAAATGTTATTTGTTTAATTTTTAGACATCGCTAAAAAATGTGTCAGTGAAAAACGTTTTATCTGCAAAACTACAGCGTTGAACACACATTTGTAATTTTGGTGTCTAAGTAATGGTTAATTTTAGAAGCAAGTATTTCTGAGAGTGGGTGTGTACTTGATTTTTAAGGGAGAATCGTAGGTAGCTAATTGCTAGTATGGATTGGACAATTATAACTATTTTTGGCATTTGCAGATACAGGTTAGGGTCTATTGCCCTGAATCTGAGAAAAAACATAGGCTTACTAATGGCATAATATTAATATAAAGAATATATCATTTGGTGTCAGAGGGTCCTAGTTCAAATGCTGATCTGCCATTGATATCTATTACTACGTGACTTTGGGAAAGTCCTTCAAACTCTCTGTGCCTTACTTGCGTGTCTTCATAATAAAAATAAAGACACTTGTCTCAGAATTTTCGGGACAGGTCAAATGAAATGAATGCAGAACTGCTTTGAGATCAGTAAAATACTGAACACTGTGACCCACTGAAGGTAATTTGGAAAAATAGTATTTTGATAGATGAATAATAAGTGATAAGAAACTGATTGAAGAATTAATTATAGTGAACACTCAAGCACATTTAGATTAGGTGAAAGGGAAACTTGTTCTTAAGAGAGTTAAACAGTCTTTGAAGTGCTTTCATCTTAATCATATATATTTCAATATATGTTTGTTTAATTATGTTTTTCCAGGGATGTTTTCTATAATTACTTACTGGTCAATTTGATACCTAGCCAGGGGTGAGTCGATAATTTATAATTCTACCTTTCTCTGTTTCTAGAGAAACTGCGACATGTTCTGAAATGACTGCTGCCAGAGACGCAGTCTACGATGCAAGTACTGATGAGGAAGGTGAAAACCTGCCGGATCCTTCTGAGTCAGCTCCAGGTAAAATACATTTATTTCCTGTTTTGAATATCTCACTTGGGCTTATTACTCTAATGATGATATCCCATAATGGAAAAATCTTATGAAAAAAAATTTTCCACAAAAAATTTTTAAGAGTTTTTAGTGTAAAACCTCAAACATTTAATGTTAAAAAAATGAACATTTATTGTAAAATGCAGCAATTCATTAGCAACAATAAAACGAGCGAGCCAGCACAGGTACACACAAACCAAGGTATACTGTTGCTTGTTAAAGAAGGCTGCATCAGCAATAAGCAGGATATACCTTCATGCTAAATCTCTCCAGCTCAAAGCTGGCTGCCTTTAGCATTTGAGCTCATAGCTAGCTAGAGCTATAGGTGGTAATGGAACAGGGTGCTTTAGATTACCCTGAGCTGGAGGCCTTGTCTCAGAACAGGGGTTGTGATCGGGTGAGATGGCATAGAGGAGAAAAGAAGGAGAAATCACAGTTTCAAGTACCTGAACCGTGCTCGGTACCTCAGATCAAGTACCCAGCAGGTTTTTAAACCCATGGATTATTTTTTCTAGAGTTTTATAGATCTCCTAGAGACAGAAGCTCCTGAACTCAGTATTAGATAGGTATAAGCCCAGTATTCTCAGAATTAATGTTTGATTCCTTTATTTATCAGTTGTATTTTTGAGTGTCTGTTATGTACCAGAAACTTTTCTGCACAATAGAGAGGAAAGCACAAAAAATTCTGCTTTCATGGAGTTTAAATTCTAGTCAGACAATAACAAGATGAAGACATTTAATGTAAAATATGTTAAGTGCTAAAGAGAAAAACAAACCAGGGAGAGATGATAGGAAATGTCAGGGTGGGAATAGGACGAGGGTTGTAATTTGAGCCAGGGCACCAGAAAAGGCCTCAGTGAAAAGGTGGTAAGTCTGTCTGTGGGGAGAGCATGCCATGCCGAAAAAGCGTTACCTACAAACGCCCTGTTGGGGAGAGCTTGCCTCCTGACGTGTTCCAGCAATACTATGGAGGGCAGTATGGATAAGGGGAAAGATAGGGAGAATTGGGAGATGGGATGAGTGACAGGCCAGATGATGTATAGGGTTTTATAGTAATCACTTAAACTCTTACTTTGATTATGTTGGAAACTTTTATAGGGTTTTAAAAAGTCAAGTGACATGATCTGACTTGTTTATTTTTAATTTAATTAAATATATTGGGGTACCATTGGCTAATAACATTGTATAAGTTTCCGGTATACAATACTACAGTACATCATCGGTATATTGATTGCATTGTGTAGTCACCACCCAAAGTCTAGTCTCCCTCTGTCACCATATATTTGACCTCCTCTCCCTCTTCATCCTCTTCCCCACCTCACTTTCACTTCCCCTCATAACCACTGTACTGTTGTCTGTGTCTATGAGTTTTGTTTGTTCATTTGTTGCTTTCTGTTTCATATCCCACATGTGAGTGAAACCATATGGTTCTTATCCTTTTCCGTCTGACTTATTTCACTTAGCATGACATTCTCAGGATCCATCTATGTTGTCATAAATGGCAGTATTTCATCATATATTATTGCCGAGTAGTATTCCATTGTATACATGCACCACATCTTTATCCAATCATCTGTAGAAGGAAACAGCTTAGGTTGTTTCCACATCTTGGCTATTGTGACTAAAGCTGCAGTGAACATAGGGTTACTTATATATTTATGAATAGGGTTTTCAGTTTTAATAGGATTGATCTGGCTGTTATGCTGAGAATAGACTATAGGATGATAAGCACAGGAGAAGATACAGCAAATGGAAAGATAGTTCAATAATAAATGATGAGTGGCTTAGACCAGAGTGATAGCAGCAGGTGATAATGGGCAGATTCCAGATATGTTTAGAGGCAGCAGGATTTGCTGATGAAGTGGGTATGGGTCATGAAAGAAATATAGACAGCAATGATGGTTAAGTTTGTTGGACTGAAATACTGAAGGCACATAGTTGACTTACCTCGATGGGGGAGACTGCAAGAGAAAGATTAAGAACTCTGTTTTAGAAACATTAATTCTGAGATATTGAATAGGGGGTTGAATATACAAATTTGGAGTTTAGGGGAGGACTACCTTTTGAAGATACGTATAAGTAAAGATGGCATTTAAGACTGGCTGAGATATCAGTGGTGTTAGAGAAGAGAGAAAAGAGCAGTGATCCAAGGACTGTGCCTCACTGCACTTGAATGTGTAGAGGTGAGGAAGATGAGGATACCAGCAAAGAATGCTGAGAAGGAGCAGCCAGGAGTAGCCAGCAAATACTGGAAGTGGGGTATCCTGGAGGCCAAGTCAAGAAAGTATTTCAAGGATAAGGCAGCGATCAGCTGAGCTGAATGCTACAAATTAGGCAAGGGAGATGAGGTTTGAGGACTAAGGGATTTAACAACTCAAATGTCACTGGGAATCTTATCACACATATTCAATGCAATTGGAGGGAATAGAAGAGAAAAGGAGATTTAAAAGGAACGAGAGGAGAGATTGGAGAGAGAGAGAAATCTAAGCCACACTTTTTTTTTCAATTTTTTAAAAAAAAATTTTATTGGGGAATATTGGGGTACAGTGTATTTCTCCAGGGCCCATCAGCTCCAAGTCATTGTCCTTCAATCTAGTTGTGGAGAGCACAGCTCAGCTCCAAATCCAGTCGCCATTTTCAGTCTTTAGTTGCAGGGGGCGCAGCCCACCATCCCATGTGGGAATTGAACTGGCAACCTTGTTGTTGAGAGCTTGCGCTCTAATTGACTGAGCCATCCAGCTGCCCCCTAAGCCACACTTTTTAACAAGTTTTACTGTGAGGAAAAGGAAAGACCTGGGGTAGCAGGCTGGAGGGGAAGTGGAATCTAGAGGTACTTTTTGTTTCCTGAAATAAATAATATCAAGTTTGCATACTGTTGGGAGTAAATAAGGAAAGAAGGGAAAAAATATCTAGGCTGTAGACAGGTAAGGATTCCAGTAATTCTGCCTCTAAGTAGATAAGAGAAGATGAGATCAAATGGACCAGTGGCAGGATTCATTTAGCTAGGAGCATGGGCACTTTCCATAATGATAGGAAAGAAGGTAGAATAAATGGACAAAGACACACAGGAAGGTATCTAATTGCAGTCATGGAAACTTACTGATGTTGATTAAATTAGTTTGATCAATCTGATTCTAATTAGATTTGAATTGTATCACACAATCACACACCCTTTCTTTTGTACATCAGAGTTAAATTTCTCTTCATTTGGAGGCTATGCTTATTTTACATTAGTGACCCATTTAAAATAAAATCACTCTTTAATAATAAAATATAATGGAAAGTGCACAAAGAAACAGAATCTGTACTCTTTCCAATTTAAACATTTAGAATTTTTATTAAATACAATGGCCTTTGATTTTGTTCCTTATTCACAGTATCTCACCAAACTTTGAAGTAAATGAAAATTATTGTTGAAGGGAAAATGTATGGTTCAATTTGGGTATATGAGAATGGGATCCTTTATATATTCATTCTTTTTTAAGCAGATCTTTAAGCTATAATTGTACTATTTTAAATTTGGCAGAATTTCTCTTCACTTCAAAATATTTAGTTCCTTGCATATTTTTTCTATATTTTACACAGCATATTTTCTTTAACTCATATATCTGGTTCACTACATATTTGATGCATCAGTCTCTCATTCCTTTTTTTTTTTTTTTTTTTTGCATTTAATTTGCTTTGGGCAAGTTTTTGATGTCAAGAATTAAGAGCATTTTATTGTAAGTTTTAACTGTCATTTTCCTTCTGCTTTGGTAATAAATATATATAAAGCTGAAGTTTGCTAAAACAAAAAAAAGAAAAAGAAAAGAAAAAGAACTTAAGCTCTAAAATGCTTGCTATTGAATTCAGAACTAGATTCCATAGATGTGAGGGAAAATGTATATGGTAAACAACAAAGTGAACCTCCTTATAATTAACCATTTTCCATAATTCATTCTTTTACAGAGACAAAATATATTCTCAATTTTTTTTTTTTAATCACAGTTTGTCTTTTGGTATTTTACATGTTATTACTATGTGTTTGAGGCTGAGCAGTGAGTTTTTTTCTGAACTTATTCTGCCATCTTGACAATAAATACTTATCTCAGAGTACAAGTAAATATGCGAATTTATTTTAGATATTGAAGGCTCATGTGTGCTTTCCCTACTCTAAAAACAAGAGGAAAGGAAATCCCTGGGATTGAATACATTTATCTTTCAGACAACCATTTCTTTAAGTGGCTAAATGTGTACGTTAGTAGTAATTTTTATCATGTAAATGTATTTCCATCATTAATTATTAAATTCACCAAATTTCTTTTTGAGTTGTTCACATGATTACCGCATTCCTGCATGACAAAATAGGTTCTAGTGAGACCAAGATCATTTAGTAATTCTACATAATTCATTCAAGAAAAAGGTCTGTTTAGTTTTATGCATATATCCAGAAGTACCTGACATTTGCCCCAGTAATATCTGAGATAACCTAAAAAAAACCATTATGGTTATGCATTTTTTGTATTGTTTCATAACCATATTGAAATTGTACTAACAGTATGTGAGAGTATATGAAAATAATTTTTAAATTTATATGAATATTCCAAGAATTTTAGCCATTATTGCAAAACATTTCTTAGTCTTAACATAGTTCAAAATGCATGTGAATATTTAGTGGAAAAATTGGGTTTATGTGATAGAAATAGGATCTTTCTTGTGAAGCATTTTGAATACCTAATTGACTGCTAATTACCCATCACAAGAGGAATTATTTTAATGCCTCATAATTACTTTTAATTACTTAAATAAACAATATTTTTTGAATTATAATTATTTCTATTAGTAGAAATTGACAATATTTCTCGCAATTAGAGACCAATGAAATCAGCCTTCCTAAAAGTACAAATAAGAAAAATACTTACTGTAGAATGTTTTACCCTTGTTAACTTCATATTAAAGGTGCACAACCACTAAAAACAAATCAAATAAGCTTTCTTGCCACTTTTCTGCATAATTATTAGTCCAAAATTTAGCATATTAGTTTAATTAGTCTTGCTTATTAACTAACAGGAAGGTTTCTGTATAACTGCTATCAATAATTTAGGCTTCTACTTAGTTGGTAGGCTTCCTGAAAGGAAGTGTGATTACAGAATAGCCTTTTTGAAAATAAATGAATGGCTATGTCAAACAGTTGATGAATACTGATATAGTAGCTTTTAAAAATAGAACAGAATCCAAAATTTCTATGTATCAAAGAGCTTGTTGCTTCGAACAGTGAATGTCTCCTCACAGAGGGGATAACAACATGTACTGCCAAAGAGATTACTCAGAAGTTCAGCTTTACAATCATAGATTCTGCCCTTCATCTTATCCAGCTTTTATCATAGACACATTTATTTATAAATTCTAAATAAAGAGCTTGATTTGATAAAACCTATTGCAAAACTAGAAAAGCAATTTGAATGTATTTACTAGCAGTTGTGGGCTTTTCTTCTCCATAACCAGTGTTGCTGAGGAATGGCATTATATACTTAAGAAATCTAGATCTCATGCAGTTCTAGAGCTTTCATCTAGTTCAGATCCATTATTTTTCAGACGAGGGAACAGAGGCCTAGAACGGTTAAATATATTACTGTTGGTCACTCAGGAGAAAAGAATGAGAAAGTATTTACCTTCTATAACAAAAAATTAACCACATTTGCACATCTCTTTTGAGATATTGTAAAATCCTTGCAAAATTCATAACCCTGAGGAAATTGCCATTGATGCAATAGAATGATGAGAGTATTTTTTCTCCAGAGAAGAAAGATCCTATTTGTTTATAAATTCTCCAGAAAGATATTCAACATCATCATATTGAACCAATAAGACCTCATGATATATAGCTTGTGGAGAAAATTCCAGAATGTACATATTTCTGTTGAGGGCATCCCTCTGTATGCTTTTATTGAGATATAATTGACATATAACATTGTAGAAGTTTAAGGTATACAACGTGTTGATATAATATATTTATATATTGCAGTGTGATTTGCACTATAGAGTTAGCTAACATCTATATCATGTCACATATTTATCATTTATTTTTTGTGATGAGAATAATTAATTTATAATCTCTTAGCAACTTTGAAGTTTATAATATAGTATTGTTGACTATAATCACTATACCATACATTAGATATCCAGGACTATTTATCTTCTAGTTGCATCTCCCCCATTCCACCACTCTCCTCCAACCTCTGGTACCCACCATTGTACTCTTTGTTTTTATAAATTTGGCTTTTTTTGATTCCACATGTATTATCCACATAATATATAGTATTTGTCTTTCTTAATCTGACTCATCTCATTCCCTTTGTATATTAATTGCTTCAGATTTTAACTTAATACTTATTTACCTGAGAACTCTCAAATGTACCAATAGTTAGCAAATCTATGATAATTTATCTGTACCTCACCATTAAACTATAACTGATATGATCTCTTAAGCAATTATTCAACATCTTTTCTGTGTTATTGGAGAGACTAAAAGAAATTCTGTTAAGAATATTTGTCTCTGGCTATGGATGAATGAGAAGGCTGGAAAATCTTCTTCCCCAAAGTAACTATAAATCTATAATTGACATAAACACACATTTCAACACGCTGGAAATTGACAAAAGGTGAACAACAATAGAATTGTTTATGCTTGAAACATTGCTGAAATTCAGGTAAGAACTGGAAATCTATGGAGTTCTTACCTAGGGCTGCCCCATTGCTGTCCCCCTACTCCTTATTCCCTGAGCTCGGTCAGTATGGAAATTATGTCAGGACCTGAGAGGCCGTGAGGACTGGCAACTGGTATGCCTGGACCAAAGAGAGCTCACTCAGTTAGCAGTGGGGCGTGATACTACCCTCATCGGGTAATAGTTTTGGTGGAAGTAATGACCTCGGCAGCTATGGGTAAGTCGGTTAGACCAATAGATGTACTAACCTGAGAGAGCACCGAATCCTAACCACTAGACCACCAGGGAACTTTAGATGTACTAACCTGAGATTAGCCT
The DNA here is from genome assembly GCF_036562045.2 of Rhinolophus sinicus. Lineage (NCBI taxonomy): Eukaryota > Metazoa > Chordata > Mammalia > Chiroptera > Rhinolophidae > Rhinolophus > Rhinolophus sinicus. The sequence goes on along the minus strand of NC_133753.1, from coordinate 145,944,286 downwards.
ACTGCTTGGCTACCTTTGTACCGTCTTGCTCCAAGCCTTTGAGTAGGATTTGACAGAGTATGGTGACTTGACATATGTAGGCATCTACGTGCTGTTTTAACCGGTAATACATATATGGGAAAAGTTGTGTGGTCATTTATTTAATTTAAACAGATATTTTTCCTTTCCTGTGTAACTTCTCAGAGTCATTAAAATGGTAAAGTGCATAGTGATAAAGGTTGGAATGTACTGTGAAATCTTGCTCAAAATGATAAGACCTTAGGAACTTTTTCAATTGATGTTATTCCATGGGATTCATGTAAGAAATCTTGCTTTAGATTATTTCAACTTGTATATAAAAGAGGAAATATCTAAAGAAAACAAATGTTTTTCTAGGACAGTCTCTGTATGTCCCTGTTTTAAGAGAACATGTACTAAATGTGGGGAGCGGATTCTATAATCAAGGCTATATTCTCAAAGTGTCTTATGTACCCATGAGAATGATGTCAAACTTCAGAACATGCAGGGACTTGCAGGAATTCTGAGAATAGTTTAAAAATGGTATTTTTACTGTTGTTGTGATCAGATGACTGGTCTGAGAATGGATTTCGGAAAAATGTTAGTTGATATAATTAATGGGTGACAGAAAACACTAGATAAATGCTATTTAATTTGTTCTATCTCAAAGCCAGTTGTTAACCTCTGGCTCTGTGGTGTTGTTTTTTGTTTGTTTGTTTTTTTACCAATATTTTATTTAGTATTATGAAACACTCCAAAAGTTTTAAAAAGAAAAACCCATTTGTCATTCATTTTGACAATTGAGTGGTTATACTAGGGAGTGCACTGAACTCATTGTTGAAAAAACTCAAGAGTTTACTTCAGCAGATGTCAAACAAACCTCAAATTGCATGCAAGCTGTACGTAGCCTGCTGAAAGTGGCTGTCTGAAGTGCTGTGTTGAGAAGGATTCTGAGCCTGTATCTGGGCTCAGTGGGCAAGAGGGCTGGGAATGATGTCTGCCATGGGAGAGGATGAGGAAGAGTAGAGCATGAGCCACATATGGCTGTTCCTGGCCTGATCTGATACAATGAACAGCTACAATACAAATGCTGACAAATGGGATAGAAATATGAACAGAGTGTCTCTAGATACTATGTAGGGAGAGTCTCATTTTGCATGAGAGAGTGGAGCAAGTCTACATTCATTCATTCATTCAATGAACACTGATTGCCTGCCAGGGGTGATTGAGCTGGCTCCTAAAAGAAGAATAGGAATTTTCTAGATGGTATGATAGGACAAAAGAAGCTGTTTTAGCAGCAGAATCAACATACACATACACACATGCCTGGAAATAAGAAATAATGTGGTGGGTTTGGGTAATTGTTGGGGGATGAGGCTAATACAGTAGGTTTGGAAGATCGTGTCTTACTCTGCTAAGCTAGGATCCACTTTGAGGTAGGGAATGACACAATCAAATGTGTTGCGGAAAGATAATGCCGGTGGTTGGATGAACTGGAACAGCTAGAGGCTGAATGCAGGGAGGTAGGAAGCTGTGGGGCAAATTCAGATGAGAGACTGTAAGCACCTGAGTTGAAGTAGAGGCATGGAAGAATGGAAGCAGAAACCACATTTCCGATGAGGAAGAATCAAGAGGATCTGCTAAATGGTCCTCCATGGAAGATGAGTGGGAGGGAGGATGCCATAGAGACACCATTAACCGAGATAAGGACTGCTAGAAGGGAACATGCTTTTGCAGGGAATCCTTTAGGATGTGATCAGTTTGATAATCAGGTGGAGATGTCCAGAAGTAAATTAGATATGAGAATTAGATCTGGAAATCCATCTGCGTAGAGGGGATGGCTGAGGACATGGGAGCAGATGAGGGCTTGAGGGTGATGAAGAAGAGGGCTAAGAACCTCCCCTCAGGGGAAGGTTAATACCTAAGGGGTAGAGCAGAAAGAAGAGTCAATGAAGGAACCTGAAACCGAGTTTGAAGAAGCCTGAGAGCAGTAGCACTGAAGTCCAGAAGATTCCTTAGAAGGTGGGAGCAATACCCGATGTTATGAGGCCGAAAAGGCCTGAAAAATCCATGCCTTGCTCAGTGGCTGGCGTACAGCGGAGCTGCTCCTTTCATTAGGTTTCCTGGGTGAAATCCCTGGTTTTAGCAAGTAGAAACATTTGTTGCTGACTTTATTAAGAGCAGCTTCAGGAGACCTGTGGCAACAGACAAAGAAAAGAACACAGTGAGTCGAGCTGTGCAGTGAATGTCAGTGATAGGGAGTGGAAAGCTGGGACAATAGGTTAGGACACTCGCTCTTAGTCTGAAACGCAGGCATCGGCTGTGATTTTTGTCCTGATAGATGCCACATTATATGCCCAGCCAAGCTGAACAAAAAAAGAAAAGATAAAGGATGGTCATTTCTTTCTCTTTGCTGGGTGCCCAGAATCCCTGCTTTCCTCACTGGAGGCAGCACTGGGGTGCAGGCTGTGTACTGACTGGCTTCTATGAAGGACAGTGTTGGGGGTCATGCATTCCAATCTGGCACCTAGTGTGGACATCACTGCTCAAGTTACAGAGCTCACACTGCCAGGAAACATCGGTTTCTATGATCTATCTGCCGCCTTTGCTGGGTTTCTGGATAGTTAATACTCCCATATGTGTATGTTAAAAATCCAAGCCTTATTTATTTGGGTAAACCAAATTCTTCTCTGCAGGCCCATTTCCCCAGTAAACGGCTCAGGATAAATCTTATGTTACGGTTCTCTTTTGTTTCCAGTTGCTTTTTCCTATGCCGTACTCTGTGGAATTCCGATGTTTCCCAGAGTCCTGAAATTCCCTCCCCTTAGTGCCAGCTTTACAGGAGCAACTCATTTGTAATGAGGACCCCTGGGTACTTAGGCAGTTGAATACTCGTGGGTCATGGCCCAAATTCACCTAACCTCTGCAGTGTCTTGCTCTCCTACTAAAAATACTATTGTTCTATTCAATTGTATTTTGTTCACAGTTTTCCACATTAAAATTATTATCCTTTTTATTATTCCAAGAGAAACAATATTTGGTTATATAGAGAAGTTACATTTCTGAAACCTAAAATACTGTGTCTTTGAATCTTAAATTTAAAGCCAACCTTACACTTAGCACTTGGGTTTATATTGTCTGTAAGCATTACACAGAACAGGGATCATATTATAATTTCACATCTGGAGGTGGACACGTGGAATACTGTTCTTAACAGGTAAAGTAATTAAACACTTTTAGAACATTTTTTTAATTAAAACTTATTGAGGTGACAATGGTCAACAAAACTACATAGGTTTCAAGTGTGCAATCCTATAATACATCTTCTATATATTACATTATATATTCACCACCTAGAGTCAGTTGTCCTTCCATCACCATATATTTAACACCCTTTACCCTCTTCTACCACCATCTTTCCCCTTCCCTTCTGGTAACTACTAAACTGTTTTCTGTATCTATGAGCTTTTGTTTATTTGTCTTGTTCCTTTGTTGCCTTCAGTTTTATATCCCACATATGAGTGAAGTCATATGGTTCTCAACTTTTTCTCTCTGACTTATTTCACTTAGCATAGTTTAGAGCATTTTTTTTAAAGAGGGATTTTTGGATTCACCAAGGAAAGAAATCACCATCTTTTTTTCTTTCCTTTTCAATTACAAATCATGAACTGCTTACAATCTTTACATGAAGTCAGAAATCGTGCCTTCATTTTGAGCTTAAAGCATGTCCTAAAATAGTTTCTCATTGTTTCTCTTGTCAGTGTTTCTTATTTTTTCAATTACAGTTGACATTCAATATTTTTTTAATATTAGTTTCAGGTGTACAACATAGTGGTTAGACATTCATGAAATTTCCAAAGTGATCCCCCAATAACTCTAGTACCTACCTGGCACTATACAGAGTTACTATAATATTATTGACTATATTCCCTATGGTGTACTTTACATCCCTGTGACTATATTATAACTGCTAACTTGTACTTCTTAATCCTTTTAACTTTTCCACCCAGCCTTCCAAACCTGTCCCCACTGGAAACCATCAATTTGTTCTCTTATTTATGAGTTTGTTTCTGTTTTATTCATTTATTATTATTATTTTTTTTTAGATTCCACATATAAGTGAAATCATATGGTATTTGTCCTTCTCTGTCTGACTTATTTCACTTAGCATAATACCCTCTATGTTGTCACAAATGGTAAGATTCCGTTCTTTTTTATGGCCGAGTAATATTCCACTGTATATATGTACTGCATTGGTCTATTTATGGGCACTGTTGCTTCTGTATCTTGACTATTGTAAGCAATGCTGCAGTGATAATCGGGGTGCATATATGTCTTTTTGAATTAGTGCTTTGGATTTCTTTGGATAAGTACCCAAAAGTGGGATTGCCAGGTCATATGATAGTTCTATTTTTAATTTTTTGAGTAACCTCTATACTGGTTTCTGTAGTACCTGCGCCAATTTACAATCCCACCAACAGTGAACGAAGGCTCCCTTTTCTCCATATCCTCACCAGCACTTGTTGTTTGTTGATTTACTGATGATAGCCATTCTGACAGGAGTGAGGTGATACCTCATTGTGGTTTTAATTTGCATTCCCTGACGATTAGTGATGTTGAACATCTTTTTATATGTCTGTTGGCCAACTGTATGTGTCCTCTTTGGAGAAATGTCTATTTAGGTCCTCTGCCCATTTTCTAAATAGGATTGTTTGTTTCTTGTGTGTAAATTTTATGAATCTTTGTAAATGTTGGATATTAACCCCTTATTGGATGTGTCATTGGTGAATATCTTCTTCCATTTGGTAGGCTGTCTTTTAATTTTGTTGATGGTTTCCTTTGCTATGCAAAGACTTTTCATTTGATGTAGTAACATTTATCTGTTTTTCTTTTGTTTCCCTTGCCCGAGGAGATATATCCCAAAAAATATTCTTTAGGGCAATATCAAAGAATTTACTGTTTGTTTTCTTCTAGGAGTTTTATGGTTTCAGGTCTTATACTTAAGTCTTTTATCCATTTTCAGTTTAGTCTTCTATGTGGTGTAAGAAAGTGGTCTGCTTTCGTTTCTTTCTTTCTTTCTTTTTATTTTTTATACATGTATCTGTCTAGTTTCCCCAACACCATTCATTAAATAGACTGTTTTTACCCCATTGTATATTCTTGCCTCCTTTGTCATAGATTAATTGAGCATATGGGGTGGGTTTATTTCTGGACTCTCTGTTCTTTTCCATTGATGTGTGTGTTTGTTTTTATGCCGGTACCATACTGTTTTGATCACTATAGTCTTGTTTCATATCAGGTAGTGTGACACCTCCAATTTTGTTCTTTTTTCTCAAGATTGCCGTGGCTATTTGGGGTCTTTTGTGGTTCCATATAAATTTTAAGACTTGTTCTAATTCTGTGAAAAATGCTATTGGTATTTTGATTGGGATTGCATTGAATCTGTAGGTGGCTTTGGGTAGTATGGACATTTTAATGATGTTAATTCTTCCTATCCATGAGCATGGTATATGCTTCCACTTATTTGTATCTTCTTCAGTATCTTGTAATTTTCCAAATAATGGTCTTTTAACCCCTTAGTTAAATTTATCCCTAGGTTTTTTATGTTTTTTTTGTTTGTTTGTTTGTTTTTGTTTTTTGTTTTTTGCAATTGTAAAATGGGATTGTTTTCTTAATTTCTCTTTCTGATAGTTTCTTTTTGGTGTATGAAAAGGCAACTGATTTCTGAATATTAATTTTACGTCATGCTACTTTACTGAATTCATTAATCAGCTCTAACAGTTTTTTTGGTAGAATCTTTAGGGTTCTCTCTATATATTAGTATCATGCCATCTGAAAATGATTACAGTTTTACTTCATTTCCAATTTGGATGTCTTTTATTTCCTTTTCTTATGTAATTGTTATGGTTAGGACTTTTAATGCTGTGCTGAATAAAAGTGGTAAAAGAGGGCATCCTTGTCTTGCTCCTCATGTTAAGGAAAATGCTTTTAGCTTGTCCTCCTTGAGTATGATATTAGGGTTTGTCATATATGGCCTTTATTATGTTGAGGTATGTTCCCTCTGTTCCCACTTTGCTCAGAGTTTTTATCATAACTGGATGCTGGGTTTTCTCAAATGCTTTTTTGCTTCTATTGATATGATCATATGATTTTTACCCTTCATTTTGTTTCTGTGGTGTATCATGTTAATTGCAGATATCAAATCAACCTTGCATCCCAGGAATAAATCCCACTTGATCATGGTATATGATCTTTTTAATGGATTGCTGAATTTGGCTTGTTAATACTTTTTTTCAGGATTTTTGCATTTATATTCTTCAGGTATATTGGCCTATAATTTTCTTTTTCTGTAAAGTCTTTGATTTTGGTATCAGGATAATGTTGGTCTTGTGGAATGAACTTGGGAGCCTCCCCTCCTTGAATTTTTTGGACTAGTTAGAGAAGAATAGGTGTTAGTTATTTTTTGAATGTTTGGTAAAATTTACTTGTGAAGCTATCTGGTACAGAACTTGTCTGTTGGGAGTTTTTTGATTTCTGGTTTGATTTCTTTAGTACTTATTGGTCTGTTCAGATTTTCTGTTTCTTCTTGACTCAGTCCTAGGAGATTGTATGTTTCTAAGACTTCATCCATTTTTTCCAGATTGTCCAGTTTGTTGGCATGTAATTGTAGTTTTTTCTTATAATCCTTTGTATTTCTGTGGTGTCAGTTTTCACTTCTCTTTCATTTCTGATTTTATTTATTTGGGTCCTCTTTCTTTTTTCTTGATGAATCTGGTTAGAGGTTTATCAATTTTGTTTATCTTTTCAAAGAACCAGCTCTTCGTGTCATTGATCTTATGTATTGATTTTTTAAACTCTATTTTGTTTATTTCTACTCTATTTTCTTGCTTTTACTCCCTGTGGGCTTTATTTGCTGTTCTTTTTCTGGGTCCTTTAGATATAAGGTTAGATTGTTTATTTGAGATTTTTCTTGATTCTTAAAGTAGGCCTGTATTGCTATAAATTTTCCTCTTAGGGATGCTTTTGCTGTGTGCCATAGATTTTGGGTCATTGTGTTTTCATTTTCGTTTGGCTCAAGGTAGCTTTCAATTTCTTCCTCGATCTTCTTATCCCATTCATTGTTTAGTTGCATGTTGCTTAGCCTCCATGTGCTTGTGTGTTTTTCAGTATTCTTCTTGTAATTGATTTCTAGTTTCGTACCATCGTGGTTGGAGAAGATGCTTGAAATGATTTCAGTCTTCTTAACATTTTCACTGTGTTAATTGATTTGAAATTTATCCTCCAAAATGTGTTAAAAATCCACAGAAAATAATTATATTATTTCTCTTTTTAAGTAAATACAGTTTAGGCACTACATTTTATTAAAATAAATGATTACTTTAAAGTATACAAATTTCCTATTGTTATTCATTCTTGAAAAACAGAAAAATATAGTAAAATGTACATCTGCTTTCCTAAACTTCCTTTCTGGAACACTGGCTCATGGGGTAAAGTCAAACACCGCAGTCAGCATTGTGGAAATATCATTTGACTATAGGTAAACGTCACAGCGAAAATGATAATTTATTGAGACTTGTTTTGTGGCCTAACATGTGGTTTATCTTGGGAAATGTTCCATGTGTACTTGTAAACAATGCATATTCTGCTGATTTTGGGTGAAATACTCTAAAAATATCAATGAAATCCATCTGGTCTCGTGTGTCATGTAAGGTCACTGTTTCCTTTTTGATTTTCTGTCTGGATGATGTATGAATTGATGTCAGTGTGGTGTGAAAATCCACTGTAATTACTGTATTATTGTCAATTTCTCTCTTTATGCCCAGCAATATTTGATTTATATATTTAGGTGTTCCTATGTTGAGTGTATAAATGTTTACAAAGGTTATATCCTTCTATTGGAGTCATCCCTTTATCATTGTGAAATATCCTTCTTTGTCTTTTGTTGTAGCCTTTGTTTTAAATTCTATTTGTTCTGGTTTAAGTATTATTACTCCACTTTTTTTTAATTGTTTTATTTCCACTTTCATGAAATATCTTTTTCCATCTACTTACTTTCAGTCTGTGTGTGTCATTCGATCTTAAATGGGTCTCTTGTAGACAGAAGATGTGTAGGTCTTGTTCTCTTATCTATTCAGCCACTTTGTTTTTGATTGGAGCATTTGATCCATGTACATTTAAAGTGTTTATTGATAGGTATGTGTAATTGCTATTTTATTATTCATATTTATGTTCTTCGTTTTCCTTCTTCTTCTTAAAGAAGTCCATTCAAGGGGCTTGTAATTTCTTGTAATACAGGTTTGATGAAGTCCTGTAACTTCTTCTTGCATGGGATTAACCTCTGGTTCTTAAAGCATGTTTAGTCTTAAAGCATCTTGGAGTCTTTTGCAATTTTACATAAAATTACATGTATGTATGCATGTATTAGTTTGCTAGAACTGCCATAAAAAGTGTCACAAACTGGGTGGCTTAAACAACAGAAACATACTGTCTCATTGTTCTAAAGGCTAGAAGTCTGAAATTAAGATGTCAGTAGGGTTGATTCCTTCTGAGGACCATGAAGGCAGGATGTATTCTAGGCTTCTCTTCTTAGCTTATCATCGATAGCCATCTTTTCACTGTGCTTTTTTTTTTCACATCACCTTCTCTCTATGTGTATCTGTGTCCAAATTTCCCTTTTGTATACGGATACCAGTCATATTGGATTAGGGCCCATCAAATTACCTCATTACTTGATTACCTCTATAAATACTCTATTTCCAAATAAGGTCACATTCTTGGGTACTAGGGATTAGGACTCCAAAATATCTTTTTTTTTGGTGGGGTGGAGTATACCATTCAACCCATAACAATGGAAATGTACATTTTTCTGGAGCAAGCATCCAATTTTTTGTTACATTTTTCAATGGGGACCCTGTTCCAAAAATAATTCAGCATCACTGATCTAGGAGAATGGTGTTTAAACCAAAAAAGATGGAAGAAGACTTGGTAAAAGAAAACTGAACTTTAAATAAATAAGAAAAAGATAACAGCATTCAGGCAGAAGCTAAATCTCCATCTGTCAGTACATTGAACTGGAAGTTTGTATAGAGATGCAGTGTTCAGTCAGGTAGCGATTTCAGTAGCTACATGAAGTTATTGAACACTGGAAATGAGACCCGTCTAAATGGAGATGTGCTTTAAGTATAAACCACACATTGGATTTCAAAAATTTAGTATGAAAAAAAGAATATAATATGTCTGATAAATTTTACATTAATTGTATACTGAAATAGTATTTTGTATAAATTTAGTAAAATTAGAAATATTAACTTCATTTGTTTCTTTTTTACTTTTTAAAATATGGCTAGTAGGAAATTTGAAATTCTGTATGTGACTCACATTATATCTCTATTTGACACATTGATCTTAGTATTTGAAAAGTTCTATCTCAGGCTGATTATGTGGTTCTATAATAGATAAATGTTATTGTGGAAAACAAATCAAATCTAGCCAGGAGTGAAAATTAAGATTTTGACAATGGAGAAAGAACAAGGATTTGATAGAAAAGACATCTGGATATGAACTTTTATGTATGATGCAGAAAACATGTACTGTTTTAAATAATTTTATATAACAAAATAAATGCTACAAAGTAAATTGAACAATTCTTTTAAAATTAGCTTTGTTTTATAGACTACTTTGTTATATGTGGTCTTTTGAACCTTATTTAATTTATATTTGTACTTTCAAGTATTATGGAAATTGAAAACAGTTATATGTTTGATAATTAATTACAAAGGGAATTAGTGTTGTTGACCTTTTAAATAAATATCTGCTGGGTATATTGCAAGCAGTTAATAGTGAATTTATTCATTTAGGTAGATTTGTTTCATTTAGTTTTTTATTGTAATTGATTTACATTGTCATTAATAAAGCTTTGAGGATTCCCAAAAAGAATAAAAAATAATAATAAGTCTCTATGAAACTTTCACTGTAAAGTTATGAGATCTTTAGTGGCTATTAATGATTGTCATATAACTGAGTATTTGTAACCTAAGAAATGCAAATCGTCTTGCACTATTATTATTATGTTATTATTATTATTATTATTATTATTATTATTGATTCATTGTAGTAAAACAGACTTATGAAACCCCGGAACAGTTAGCTATTTGTCCTCAGGAAATGATACTAAACATTGTCCCTGGTCCTGTAAAATTACAAACCATAACCCAGTTGAGACAAAAGGTAGAGTAATGCAGCAATAATCTTGAATTTAGTTTAATATCTATAATATAATATGTAGGATTCTTGTCCCTGTGATTGCGACAGGGATCTCTACTACCTATAGCACATCTGGTTCCTCGAGCCATTCATCATAATCACCTATAAACCATATTTAAAATAAAAAGGATAGAGGAGGTTACCAGTGATGAGGTTGTAGAATGTCAGCCCACCAGCATTGATATACTTGCTGTAACTTAACTCTGAGGGCCTGGGGTTGTGTGAAGACTGGATATCAGCCAGCAAGCTTGCTAAGCAGATTCTGAATGCATGATGTAGTGAAAGAGAACAGTCACAAGTAGGGTGGGTAAAGGAAACACTCAAAGAGAGACCATAAGTGCTAACTTCAAGCCTTGTAAAACTCAGGAATGCTGAGAAACAGTAGCTGCAAAAGGTTTTGTGGGGAGAATGGGAGGGTTATAGTTTGGAGAAAGATAGAACAAAAGAGAACTTAGGGTACTGCTGGCCATGTTACTTTTCAAGCATAATGGGTAGCCATAGTAACAACCATATTATTTATTAATTTAGATGAATAACTTGGATGAAGTCAGAGGTTGTAAACTGTTGGTGCTTGGTATGATGTAGTTCACATACATGTTTTTCCTTTGGTGACATCAATGTTTCAAATGATAAAATTCAATGCATTTAAGTAAGATATAGTTTCCCTAGTTTTCTGTAGTCCTCAACACTCCCTTTTATCTTATATCTGGCTCACTCCATTCATTGATATCACTTGCATGATTTCTGGAAGTATTTCAATTTGTGACTCCTGGAAGTGGATGAATATACTGACAAAACCTACCACACCTAGTTCTTCTAATTCTACTAGTACTATCGTGTTTCCCCAAAAATAAGACCTAGCCAGACCATCAGCTCTAATGCGTCTTTTAGAGCAAAAATTAATATAAGACCTAGTTTTATATTGTATTGTATTATATAAGACCCAGGTTAGGGAAGTTTTCCATCATTATTTCTTAAAATAAATTTCAGTTATTAGGTCTCTCTCTCTCTCTCTCTCCCTCCCTCCCTCCCTCCCTCCCCCCCTCCCTCCTTCTGGTATCCCTATGATGCGAATGTTGGTATGCCTGATGTTTGTCCCAGATGCTCCTTAAACTTCTCATTGTTTTGGATTATTTTTTTCTTTTTGCTGTTCTGATTAGTTGTTTTCTGCTACTTTATTTTCCAAATCACTGATTTGCTTCTCTGCTTCATCTAATCTATAGTTGATTCCATCTCTAATGTATTTTTTATTTTAGTTATTGTATTCTTCATTTCTGACTGGTTCTTTTTTATGCCTTTATATCTCCATTTTTATGTTTTCTATCTCTTTGTTGAAGTTATCCCTGAGATCACTGAGCATACTTATACCCAGTGTTTTGAATTCTGCATCTGGCAGATTACTTGTCTCCATTTTGTTTTGTTCTTTTTCTGGAGGTCTGTTCTGTTTATTTTTTCATTTGGAACATGTTTTTTTGCCTTTCCATTTTGGCTGTCTCCCTGTGTTTGTTTTTATGTATTAGGTGGGGCTTCTGTGTCTCCCAGTCTTAGCAGAGTGGCCTTATGTTGTAGGTGTCCTGTGTGCCCCAGTGGCACCGTCTCCTTGGTCACCAGAGTTGTGTGCTCTATTGTGTCCCTTGTGTGAGTCGTGTGTTTTCTCCTGTTGTAGTTGAGCCTTGGTTACTATTGGCACATCAGTGGGAAGGATTCACACTCGGACTGATTGGTTGTAAGAACTGGCCATGACTAGAGTGAAGGAGCTGTTGTATAGACCCTACAGAGTAGGATTCACTTTAGCAGGTCTCTGGTTCCTGCCTGGAGGCAGACAGGTTGGGCTCCAGCTAGGGAGAAGCCAACCACTGGGTGTGCTGACCCCAGGGCCTCCTTGGATGGGCCCCCACCACAGGCCAAGTTCAGCCTCTGCCTGTGCCCTCCCCGGGGCCACTTGCTATGAGCCACAAAGCGATGCACAGATATCTTCCATCTGTGCTGGAGTTGGAGGTTCCTGGGAGAGGCTAAGCTGTGAACCAAGGCCAGCTACTGCTAGTGATGGGCTTGGGGCTGCTTAGCAAGAGGTACAGAGTATGCTGAGGCCAGATGCTGCTTGTTTGTGGTTTGTGAACCTTTAAGAGATTTTAGGAAAGTCCACAGCATGACATAACACAGGCCATTTGTGTGGAAAAGCGATTGCATCAGGCTTGGGTTGGCAAGCAAGCTGGTTGGGGCAGTGCCTCGGGAATCACCAGGGTGGGGTGAGTGGTGTTAACCAGATTGATGGAGTCTCAGGTATGATGGCAGCCTGCTACTGCACACTCGTGGTGGTGAGGGCTCAACAATAGAATAATGGCTTTTTGCTAGCACTTCTGTCTGGGGAGAAAACTGCCCTCACTCTGTTGCCAGTCAATTTGCTTTCTCCCTGTATGTTCCTGTCACCTTTGGAGCTGCTGCCCCAGCATTGGAGCTCAGTGTGAATGAGCCCATCAGTGAGTAAGTTCATGAGTGGACCCTTTAAGAGGACTGCCTGGTACTCCAGCCACCCACCATCTCAGTCAGCCACGATCTCCACTGTTTTTTACAGCCAAAAGTTGTGGGGACTTCTCTTCCTGACACTGGAATCCTGGGCTGGGGATCCTCGTGTGGTTCTGGGACCCCTTGCTCCTCAGGGGAGACCTTTGCAGCTGAGATATCCCTCTGGATTTTCAACCACCTCATGTGGGTGTGGGAGCAGCCTGTTCCGCATCTCTGCCCCTCCATAGATCCTTAGTCATGGGTGGGTGTTCTGTTCACCTAGACTTCAGGCGATTCTCAATGATGGTTGTTCTGTAGTTTAATTGGAATTTTGATATGGTCATGATAGGAACCAAGCACAACATTTACCTACTCTGCCATCTTCACTGGAAATCTTGAGGCCTTTATTTTTATAAAATAATTTCAGACTTCTAAAAAAGGAAGGGTGGCTTCCTTTTCTTCACAGAGTGTGCACACATTGAACTAGAAATCATGTAGCTTTATAACACTAATGCTCCATTAAAATGAATGGGGATATTCATATACCTGTTGGATGTTCTATTATGATTTGATGGCAAAGCAAATAGGGCAGGAGAATAGTAATTTATACCCAGTCCTTGATTAAAAGGCTTGGGTAAAAAGGTGCTAAATAAATAATAAATATTAAATAATACTAACAAATGTCCATCTAGACATTTTTAAAAATACAGACTTATAGTTTTAAACATAGACTTATACCATATGCTACTTATATAGTATTTGGTGGATATAAAATTAGAATTGTTGTATCTTTCTGGTGAATTGCCTTTTTTTTATCATTATGAAGTATCTCTCACTGTGTCAAGTAATGCTTATTTTCTTAAAGTTATCTTTGTCTGATAGTAGTATAGCTATACCAACTTCCTTTTGCTTGAGATTTGCATGGTTTATCTTTTTCTTCTTTTTCCATTCTTTTCCTTTCAACCTTTCGCATATTTAAAATCTGTTCTTTGTTAGAAACATATAATTGTTTTTTAAATCCAGTCTGAATATCTTTGTCTTTTAATTGGAGTGCTTTTTCCATTTATAGTTCATGTAGTTACTTATATTTTTAGATCTACTAAGATATTATTTGTTTTTTATTTTATTATTCCAACTTTCTACCCTTATTAACTTGTTAATTATGCATTCTTATATTTTTGTTTTGACGGTTGCCCTAGAGATGGCAACATACGTCTGTGACCTATTACAGTCTAATGCAAATTTAACTTTCATGTTTCTCTAGATAATACGAGGATTCTAGGACAATTCAGTGCCACTTAACCCCATCACCATTTTGAATTATTGCAACATGTATTTAAATTTGCCATATATTTTAGACCTTATAAAGTATTACTATTGTAGTTTTGAAAAGTCACTATTGACTTATGTTTATTCACAGCTTTGCCTTTTACCTTTTTATTTATTCCTTTTTGCATTGTGTGTTTTCATTCAGGATTATTTTTCTTAATCCTAGAGAACTTTCTTTAATATATTTTTTTAGTGCACATCAGCTATTGACAAATTCTCTTGGTTTTGGTTTTTGTGAAAGCCTACAGTTTTTAAAGGAATTTTGCTGGTGTGGATTTCTAGGTTGACAGTTGTGTTCTTTCAGCACTTTGTAGATGTCACAGCATTGTCTTCTGGCTTCTTTTGTTCTATTAAGAAGTCAGCTCTTAGTCACATTGATGTTTCTGTGAAATTAATATCTTTTTATTTTTGCTGATTTTATCTTATGGCTGTGGTGTTTAGGAGATTTTCTCTAATGTACCTTAGTGTGTTTTTCTTTGTGTTTTTCCTACTTGGGACTCATAGAGCTTCAGTGGCTTGACATCTTTAGTCAGTGTTAGAAAAGTATTGGCCGTAGTTTTTCAAATATTGATTCTATCGTGTTCTTTCTCTTCACCCCTTCTAGGAATCCAATCACACTTATATTAGACTTTTCCATATGTTAGACTTTTCACCATGTTTCACACGTTTCTTACGGTCTTTTACATAATTTCAGTCCGTTTAGCTTCCTGTGTTCCAGCCTAAATATTTTCAACAGATCCACTTATTAAAATTCCCAATCTTTGTCAATTTGTTCTTATTTTTATATCATGAATCAATTAGGCATGTATTGTAATTTATTATGAAGATGCATTTCTCGTGGTTGTTGGCTGCTTGAAGGTGGTGGTCCCTCATAGTACCTAGTTTATTCAGTGTCTTGCAACTAAAAGGAATGTAATAATTTTAAAAAAATAAATAGTGAATTCAACTTATGTGTATACCCCATATTGGTTTACTGATGGCAGACTATGTAATTTACTTTTAAAATGTTTTTACCCCATTGATGACACATTTCAAAATATATAATATATAAAGGTGCCCTAACTAGCATTAAGCATATTATAGTCATATACTAAATGCAGCCGTGGTAAACTCTTTATATAATTAGGAAATAGTTGTCTGAAATTTTCTATATTGTTTTTCCTGGTTAATGTTGTACTCTGTGACATGCATTTTCACAATTGCTGTCTAAAGATAGTCTTTAGCTTGTTTTTCAGTTGTGATGATTTCAGTTACAAGTAACAAAGACTCAATTATAGTAACACCAAGGACTTTATTATCCCACATAGCAAGTTTGAACAAAAGAATTTCCATGATTGGATAATTCAATATGTCTACGATGTCATCAAGAACACAGATTCTTTTTATCATTCTACTCTTCAGGCTTTTTCTCTTATGTGGAATAACACAAGATAGCTGCATTGCTTCAGCATTATATCTATATGTTTATATAAACTTCTTCTCAGGGCTTCATAAAGAATTGTCACAGACTTTTTTTCTGAAACCATCACTTGTAAAGAGTGTGACATAGCTTCAATGATTGGGTTAACTAGTCAAGAGTTCATCTGTAAGTCTCGCTTATAGAAAGTGAACAAAATGGGTCTCTGTAATCAAGAAAGAAGGGGAGGTGGAATGGCTGCTGGCTAGACTTGGAAAAAAGCAAAACAGAGTTATCGCTTGAAAAAGTTCTGTTCTCCATGCCACTGTCATAAGTCCTTCACACTTGGTAAAGTGATTTGTTCCAGGAGATTTCCTAAGAAAGAAGCTAGGTATCTATATTTTGCAACTGTGCATTTTGCTCTTTTTATTAAAAAGTTCTTTATTTAATCTCAGTTCTGTTTTGATTGAAATAATGTATAATGATTTTTATTATGAAGCATGTCTACTTGCTCATATTTTTGAGTGTATGTGGTAGACCAAACTTTGATTTCATGTTGAATTTCTCATTGCAATACTACATTTAGATGTCATCTTGATTATCAATTACTTGGAAGCAAAAACCCTGTACTTTTGTGCCTACAAAGTTGCTTTCTGAAGTGGGACTTGCGTGAAGGTTTTAACACCGTAAAACTAATCTCTAATCTAAGCTGACACTTGAAGAAGAATGAATATGTTCAAGAATTACTATAATAAGTTCACCAGTGCTCAGCTGCTAATAAATTTCAGTCCACATCTAGGGTTTTAGAAGTTGGCCAATAATTAATGAGCATCCATTCACAATAGGTACCTAGGTTTCACTGTTTTCAAGAACAGTTTTGAAGGATTTTTATTATTGTTTTGTTTTGTTTTTCATTTGTAGTATGTAAATCTTGGTGGTAAACACCCTTCATTAAAAAAAAGAAAACAAAAAATTCTCTTATAATGTTCAGAACTGAGTTAAAGCATGCTAGTTGCTGCAGTCTCTTCCATAACGCCCTTTGTGATATCCTGCTTTTCCTTTTACCTTAAATATTTATAGCCTTCTCTTTTGATTAAAATACAATTAAGACACAATGCTGCTTACCATCCCTATATTCACCATATAGGATCTATGTGTGTCAATAATGGCCAAATATTGGAAATTTCATGTTTCAACCTAATATTTACAGTTCCCTTGCTGCAAAGAAACAAGGGCCAGCTAGATTTCACAGAGAATTTGTCCAATGCAAATTAGCACCATAAGTGAATCCTACCAAAAGTTTATTAAAATGAACAGAAACAACTCCAGAATTTAAGCACTTTAGTTCATTCTTTCCACATCTCTTGATATAATGCTTCAGTTTATCATTGGAGGTGGGTTTGAGGGCATTAAGAGGGAATTGGGAATGGTGTTGCAACATGAATGGGAAGTCTGAAAAAAATTCATTGTGTGAGCTAGACTTGAGATATGCATGGCTTTGATATACCATGATACTCTGAGGCATTATGATGGCAAATGCTGTGGTGACTACAAGATGCATTAACTAAGATTATACAAATCAGACTGAACTCTTTCTTCAGTCTATCACCTTGGTGACCCTAAGGCTATTAGAACTGCCAGGTCCAGTAGTGGTGACAGTGGTGATGGGGTATCAGGGATGATTCTATTATTATTAACTCAAAAAATCAGTGCTGAATTCTGAAGATGCTATATGCCCTTCTTTGAATACATTTCCAGTACTTTTTATTTGGAAAAATGTGGTTAAAATTGAGTACCAACAGGTAGATAAATTTGAACTACCAAAATATCTTCAAAGAAATTATCTTCATTCCATTAAAACTGTATTCCAGGAGACAAATCGTAAAATAGTCTTTGCTAAAAATGAGTTTTATGACCAAATAAGTTTCCAAAACACTGTTTTAATAAAAATTAAATATATTTCTTTACTTCTAAATTGTTCAGTCTTTAAAATGGCAATTAGTATGCATTTTTTATCTTATTAAATGAGGAATACAGCATGCACCATTTTCCAGTTTAACATTTTCATTATTAGAAAGTTAATTTATTTTCAACGAATGTGAACTATTGAAAATTAAATAAAGTGTATAAACAGTTGATATACTTTTTAATTTGCCATTCTATACTGTAATTAATTTTATCGATATTAAATTAGGTCTTTAATAAACAATGTTTACTGAAGTAGAAGCTATTTATACTTCTCTGGGAATTCTTTTCTTTGTTCACTTTTCTTGGTTGTTCTGCTTCACAGAGATATTTGTGGCATACTTGATTTGAAAGTGCAAAATTAAGAAGTTAGCTAATATTACATTTTAAAATAAAAATGTTAATAGTATTAATTTTCGAGAGATTTAAAAAATGGTAAATAGGTTTAGTTTCACTGACAAAACTCTTGACACTTTCCTTATCAAAAGACATGAATTTCAAAGGCTAATTAATGTGACTTTCGTTTTGAAAACTCTGAAAGTTTCTTTTCATGGTTTTTCAACTGCAGATCAAGTCTTCCCAGGAGCTCTTTCTCTGCTATATCATGGTATACCTTCCAAAGTTAAATAAAATTAGAGTTTGCTACCGTTATAGTTAGGATTCACGTGAATACTATCTTTAGGGCATTGTGTGTTGTGCAAAGTATTATTTATATACTTGTAATTTCCATTACAAAGGGGATCAGGAATATTGAATCGTTTTTAAAAATTTAATTGCTTTTTAAGTGACAACCTTTTTTTAACACTGTATTTAAAACCCAATGATAAAACAAACAAACAAAAGTAGCATCTGATAGTTATATGCAAAACATCCCATAGACATGCTGTCAGTTGGAAAGCTTTTATTTTCAAAGCCAAGTCCCTATAGCTCATGTTACAAAGAGTGTAATTGGCAGCTCAAAATACCACTGGCATTTGCATTGTAACTCAGAATAAGAACTGTGTTGTTTTAGAAACATAAAATGAGGTGCTACCACTTTATTAGCATCTTTCTATTGCTTCACTTTCTGCTTACGGTATTTAAGAACAAAAAAATTGAAAACAAAAAAGTAAGTACTTTAAAAACTAATCTGTTTTCTCTCTTAGAAGGAAAATTTGACATCTCATGAATCACAAGCTCTTTGTAATCCTAAAGAGGAAAATTAACCCTCTTGTAAAAATTCCTTTTTGCCTAGGATTGCTTGTGTATTGTTGTATCTACTTGTTTATGAATCACATAAATTATAACAACCCACATGTTTCAGGTGATACCACATAAGAATCCTACTTTCGTATTTGAATGTCAGCATCATGAAAATAAAATACATGTTTGTAAGGAGAGGCGTAGCCTATTTTAATGGAAAAGATTTAGCTTGTGAGCTGAGAGCTCATGTCTACTCTTCCCTTTATTACTGTGGATAAGGATACCTGTCCCCGGCAGGGATTCTGGAAGCCATGTATCATTAATATATGTGAAAGTATTTATACTTTTTAGAGCACGTAGACTAGTATTGTTGTTAATTTTTAAGTAGGAATTTATGAATTCCAAAGACATTCATTAGGTATACTTTTCTTTGTTTTCCACACTCTTTGGTCTCTATTTTTAAAAGATATTTAACATGATTTAGTGTTATTTCTGCATCACCCAGCACAGTGCCTTGCACACATTAGGATTTTTAACATTTGTTTATTAACTGGTAAATGAATCCTTTGCGGTATAATTGAGTATATTTGAAATGAACACAATAAATACAGTTTAAATTGGATTATTATTTTTAATTCATTTTCTTGCCATGTTGTTTAAATACTATCAGTAAAATATTGACAAATTTGGACTCTTATCATTATTATCTGGCATAACATCAGGACTGACTCAGAGTTTATTTTAGCATCATAATATTGCTAAACAAAGCCCGGCAGTTATGACTTTTATTTGGCGCAATTTCCTACCAATTTCAGAAGGATAAAGTATGGTTTATACTCGTTGTTTTTCTCTAAGCTTCATAACAGTTATTTAAACATTGTGTTATATCCAAATTAGCCTAAAAGACTCCATTCATTCTCTGTTCTTTGGCTGGTGTGCCACTTACTTACAGATTCATTGACTATGATTGATTATAAACTGCCTGTGAGACCCACTTACATGGATTTGTCATTTGTTAGAGTTTAAATGAGTCACAATACCCTCTGCTATTGGACTTTACAACGTGTAATAAGGTGTTTTTAATGACTTTCCCTGCAAAATACACTCCTTTCATCTGTAGGTCAGCCTGGTTTAAATCTCTATTTTGTTGGACACCACCCCAAAGAAAACTTTTATTCCTCATTATTCTTTTCTTTCCATGAAACCATATCCTAAAATATTTTAAAAGCCAGAGTTCCAAGTCAGTTGTGCCTCCATAAAGTATTTTCACAAAAATAAACAGTTACAATATTCTACATCAGCCTATTCACCCAAATCACCTTTTACATTTTGTGCATTCTTGATATATTTAAAAGTGCGCTACAAAAGCCACCAATACAGTTAGTTGTGTACTTGCCTGATTGTGAGCTCCTTAAGAAAAGGGATAAAACCGTGGTTTGCTCTTGCTTCCCAGCATTGCACAGTACTTTGTACTTAACGAGTAGCCAACATTTTTGGTCAGGCTGAATTGTCCTAATACTTCCATAAAATCATTGAAAAATCTTACTAGGGAGTGCTCTAGCAAGGTCTTTAGTGAAACTGTTGCCTAACGTTTGAAAACCAAAAGCAGGAGCTAAGTTGTTATGTGATTCTCAGGAGGCTGGGTAAAGGACCAGGCATCAGAGCATTAGGACTTTCATATTAAATGATTTGTTTTGTCCAAATCCGTCCAGATAACCTCTTATACCCGTTCAAAACAATATCTAAATTACAATGCCTACAATTATTGTATTCAAGTCGTGTCCAAGACTGAAGCTGTTGAGTCTGATAAGTGTCTGGTCAAAAGAAGTAATGAGAAAGTAACATTGATTTTGTACTGCTCTCTATGGGAGGCTGTTCTAGGTGCTTTACATAATTTATCTCATTTCATCTTGACCACAATCAATATTGGGCTTTATAGATTTCAATTCAAAAGAGGTTGTGTAATTTGTCCAAGGTTACACCACTAGTAAGAGAAACAGCCAAAATATGAACTCACCTGTGGCTGATTTTTTAAAAAGCACATGCTATTTAATTACCTACTCTGTTATTTAGGCTCTTTTATTATCAATTAATAACTAGATTTGATTGTTAAACAAATCTTAACTATTTTATATAGGTGAACTGACAAGATTTAATGTAAAGAATATTGAAGTAAAAAAGCTATTTTGTCATTTAACATACTAGAAAATAAAAAAGTTACTGAGACATCATTTAAAATTCAGTTGGGTGCACAGAAAGGGTCAATGTGTAAAAAACCTTTCGTAGTTTAACAAATCTAATGTCAGTATAAATCCTACTTATTTCTCAAACTCTGACTTGGATAGCCACATGTTCCTGTATCTGTCTGTGTGACAGGTAAATGGAAGTTCGCAGTTGATTCTGATTTTCTCTGGAAGTGAATCCAGAGAGAGAAAAAGAGCCCCCTGCACTCTTCCTCATCCTTGGGCATTCTAGAGGAGATTGTTACAGTTAATAATTAACATCATTTTTGAAGCATCAATTTATTGCCTCATTGGGGGAACTCATTGTTTCTCAGGAAAGGATGGCTATCTCT
The DNA here is from genome assembly GCF_036562045.2 of Rhinolophus sinicus. Classification (NCBI taxonomy): domain Eukaryota; kingdom Metazoa; phylum Chordata; class Mammalia; order Chiroptera; family Rhinolophidae; genus Rhinolophus; species Rhinolophus sinicus. Next base: position 145,923,074 of record NC_133753.1, on the reverse strand, counting down.
TGAATTTATGTGTCATTCAGAAGACTTTACTTCCTAGAACTTCTATTTAAAAAACTCTAGCTATCAACAATAATTACTGGGTGATTTATACATCAATTGTTTACAGCAATATAGAAACCTATTTGTAGTTCTACAAATATCTTAGTTCTCTGATCAAGGCATTTTTTGCTAACCTTTCTGCATCTCATTTTTCTTATCTGTAAAATTTAAGGAGAAAATTAGGTAATCCTTGAAGTTCAATCAGCTCTAAATACAGTTTTTCAATGCATTTAAAGTCTATTGTTTGTTCTTTAATGAAGTCAGGGAACGTGTGCCAGGAGCTAACTGTGTAATGCTATTTGGTGCAAGGGTGTCCCTAAATTTTCTTCTACCTATTGCTATCTGAATAAGTCTGAAAGGAATTGTTTAAGTGGCTCACTGCTGAAATCACCCCTTTATTTTCCTCCATCTGATTTTTGGGAAGAAGCCCTAAGGTATTTTATCTTCATACCTATCAGAAAGTATAATCTAGAAATGTAATCAAGAGGAAACTTATAATGGTTATGAAATTGATCAACCTGGGCTATAATGTTTCTCCTATGTCACCAGGAAAATGTATGGTTCACCTCATTTGTATCGCTAAGGGGGGGACAGAGGGGCACTATGTTAATGGAGACTACTATAGGTTTAACAAAGATTTAAATTTAAGCCTCTTTAAATATATATTTTTATGTATTTCATATTGATTATGTTATTACAGGTGTAATTTAATATAGTACCTGTCATACTCAATAAAAATGAGCTGAGTCTAGCATTTTTATTAATATTACTATTACTATCGGTGGTGGTGGTGGTGGTGGTGATTACGGTGATGGTAAGAAGGACCACTTTTAAATGCAAATAAATTTTACTATTTTATTTAAAATTTTAAAAATATTTAAAGAAATTATGTCTATAGTATTCATTCTAGTAATTCAAATATTTAAAAAGAAATACTCCTGGAATTTGATCTTAGTAGAATTTGATAAGATATTTATGAAGAGATATAATGGTGGTCCTCAGAAAATAAGATCTGGCCTTTTGAACAAATAGTTTTGATAAGATTTGCCAGGTTTCAGAGAAATGTGAGTTGTTAAGAAAAACAATGAACCATCATATCCCTGGGCACTTTCAAAATTTGGATAAAGCTGCTGTGCTCTAATAATTCTTTTAGTGCTTATGTGGGTCAGCAGATGTTACTAAGTGCTCACAAAGCTCTTTCTTGAGCAAATTTTCTAAATTTCAGCCTGATTTTAAATAAGAAAAATGAACGTTAAAGAATGAGGTGGAAAAATGTAGCAATAAATACTAATGGACACAAAGTGTTCTTCTTTGTGTATATATGAGCAAATAGGAGAGAATTACATTTACAAAGTGATTTTACTGATGTTGAAATTTGATTCTTCCATGAATCAATTTAGTTTTCATAAAAGAAGCAAGCTTAGGTCATATCTTTTAGCTATGGTTCTCAGGTTTATACGTAATAAAAAAAATTATATAGTTTTCTCAGGAAAGGTGAAAGTTTTTAAGATACAGAATTTTTGGAGTATAAGGAACTAGGCATAATAGGGTTAACCTTTTCTTTAAGAAATGATTTGTTGCTAGGAGACCACAAATAGATGTTAATGATTCCAAGTTTCAGGTAGCTCTGAAGTAGACTTGTATCTCTTTAGAAAAGATGTTTAATTCCTGCTCACACTAGACTATGCCATTAATAATTAAATGAGTCTATTCTCACAGAATTTAAAGTTTTGTTGAAATGAAGACTAGAAATGATTGGAGGGTGGAAGAAAATCATGTTAGAAAACATCAAATTAATTTATTTACTCCAACTTTTTAAAAATACCTGTTAGGTGTTGGGCTTGGTATAAGGCTCCAGGGATTGAACGTTAAATAAGATATCTCTTTCTTGAGGAGTTCACCCAGCATTTGAAGAAAGAACCATCCAAACAGTTAATTACAGGGCAAAGTAACAAGTGTACAAAATAGAAGTTACTCAGTATATGTTCAGTGAATGAATGATTAATAAATGAATGTTTAAAATGCTATGTAGAAAGTGCCATGAAGGTAAAGAGAAGGGAATGACTGACTCCATCTATGGTTTACAGAGTTAGTGATGTTTGAACTGTATGTTACAGAGTTAATAGGAGAGCTAAAAGAGTAAGCAAGTTGAGAAGACAACATAGAAGATTCCAGGTAGAAAAAACAACTTGTGCAAAGGCATGATGGTGTTTTTTAAAAAAAGAATAAATGGATGAGACATACTCAAGAATGGAAGGCTGGTTGTGACTCGCTCAGCGTGTGTGTGGCAGAATGGTGAGAAATAAGCTGGATAGAAAGTCTGAGAGTAATGCATTTAAACTGAACTTTTAGAAAGTGTGCTCTGATTAGAGTGTGGAGGATGGACCAGAATGAGGAATCCCAGAAGTCAGAGGTGAATTAAAAGGGTATTGAATTAAAATGAGAGAATGTAGTATCCTCAGAGATACTTAGAGAGGAGAGATCCTGAGAAGTATTTGAAGGTGGAATTGACAGAACTTGATAATTTATTCCACACGAATGGGAGCATTCTGACTTTTAGGTTTCTATGTGAACCTAGTAAGCAGATAGATGGTAAGTCTAGTAATAAAACTACCGATTTAAATTTGTTCACATATTAAATTTGTGCTTTGGGGACCTGTGCGGGGTGGGGGGATGTCCATTTGGAACTCTGTATCCAGAGCTAAGAAAGCACACCAGGGTACATTTTGTGCCCTTGAGTGTACATCCTAGTTGAAGCTGTGAAAGTGGGCAAGATCACCAAGGAGAGCCAGTACCATGGGACTTGAGAGTTCTTAAATGTTCCCTCGGAAGGCCCTGTCGGGAAGAATAAAAATTATTTTTAAGGGGTCTCTAAGGTAACCCAAAGTAAGTAATACAAATGTGTGAAAACCAGTCTTTATATTTAATTGACATCTCGTGACTGTCCCAGGGTACTTGGAAAGAGTGATTTATTCACTATGTTAAAAATTCAGCAATAAAATGTAAATAAATAAAGAAAATTTAAAAAATGAGTGGTTAGATTTTTAAGTTAATGCATTTGTTAAATCTTTACACTCATGCTATTAATTTTAAAATCCAAGAAGCACAACATAATTTTACATATAAATCTATTTCGTTAGTAATGAATATAACATACAGGTGAATTCTGTTAAATAGAATAATACTTTCCCAGTCCCAATTCACTGATCTTTTTTTCTTCTCACCTCTGAAGAAAAGTGTATTTTTTTCAAAAATGTTTTATATTTTGAAGATTTCCTCTAAGATAAGAAGGTTTTCAACTTTTTACTGAGAACCACAGTAAGAATATATTTCGCATTTCAACTGAGTATACTCATTTGTATGTGTATGTGTGTAAAGCTGACACACATTTCATGAACTACTACTTACCTTTGTTACATACATCTCATGAGCTGTGATATTTTCTAAGATATTTTATTTTCTAAAACCTAGTTACCATCCACTTCATTTATTTTATAACTCACTAATGGTTCACAACCTGTGTTTTGAAGAATTCTGCTCCAGACATTATTTGACTCCCTTAATCTGTTTCAATGTTTTGCTTCATTGAGCTTCTTCTCTCACCTTCACTGAATCTCTTCTATGAGATTATAGACATGTTCGATTTTCATTTGTAAACATGTTCTATTTTCATTTATTTTAAAACAATAAAAAACCCTTCTCACTTGCTCTGCTTATTTTTAATATTATTATTGAATCTAACCTAAATTTACCTCCCAATTTCTAAAATGTATATAATAAATATTTGCTACTTCAGTCTTCCTATCACATTGGACATTTTCTCTACACCTACTCCCTTAGCCGTCCCATCCAAAATCAGTTCCCTTGATAGTAGCACACCCATATATAACAGTTAATGTCCCAGGGTAAGTGCTTTATAAATATTAACATCTTTAACTCACAACAAAGTAGGTACTATTATTATCCACAGTGGATTAAGTAGCTTGCCCAAGATTACACAGATAGTAAGCAGGGAAACTGGGATTCAAATGTAGGTATCATATATAGCTCACTCTTAAATTAATTTCTGTAACACCACATTGCTATTTGTATTTTCAATCACGATACACACACCTACCTCTCTGTCCCTCTCCTGATATATTTTTTCCATTCAAAATCAAACTTATCATCTTCAAAGACTTACATGTAACGATGGAACAATAGTCTAAAAGTTGCAGTAGTTGGTAGTGGTCTAGCTACATGCCTCCTTTCAAGGGATGAGAGAAAATAACGTTTTAATAGATGAGGTGTCATTAAGTTAGTTTCACAATGGTAAGGGGGTTGAATGAGTGCTCCAGCAAAAATGAAAATATATTTAGGAATGTGTTGGTTTGCTAGGGCTGCCATAGCAAACTACCACAGCCTTGGTGACGTAAAAAACAGAAATGTATTTTCTCACATTTCTGGAGGCTGGAAATCCAAAATCAAAGTGTCGGCAGGTTTAGTTTTCCTTGAGGCCTTTCTCTAGCTGCTTTCTCGCTGTGTCCTCACATGGCTTTTCCTTTGTGGGTATGCTTCCCTGGTTCTCTCTTTTTATAAAGACACCAGTCATATTGGATTAGGGTCCATTCATGTAACCTCATTTCACCTAAATTACCGCTTTAAAGACTATCTTTAAATACAGTCACATTTTGAGGTATACTCGGTGTTAGGACTTTAACATACTGATTTTAGGTGGATGCAGTTCAGTCCAGAATTAGGAGTTTCTTACCATGAAAAAAGGCAATCTGTTGCACATAGATACCTTGGAGGGTTGTGGATCAATTTAATGAAAATGAGAACTAGCAGAGTATTGACCCTCAATACTGATGTCAGCAGGATAAAGGAGGCAACCGATTAGGAAATTGAAACACATTTTAATGATATAAAGGAAGGAAGGACAAGACAGGAAGATGTACTAGATTTACTGACCTAACCAGCTTCCCTAGATGCAAGCAGAAAAGTGATGACCAGGGTTTTGCAAAGCTTATATCCTTTGTATGTGCTTATGACTGAGAAAGTATAAATTAATGGAGAAGGGAGTAAGCACTAGTGGGATGTGGCAGATGAAGAAGGCATGGTCTTAGAGCATATCTTTTTGAGATAATATTTAAAGTTAAAATATTTTTGGAATTGAAGGGGTGTAACTAATTTAAAGATAATATTTTTATATAATTTCAAGGATTGTACTATTTTACGATGGTGAATGGAGTAGAAAAATGAATATAACTCTTCTCACCATGTACTTGAAGTATTAGTGATTTCCTTGTTATGGATCACAATATTCTATTTTACATATTTATAATTTTTTAATTTATTCTGGGCCTTATAAGTTCTAGTATGTTGTCAAGACACTGGAATCTGTTATCCTCCTTTGAAAAGTGTTGAGTTTTGTTCTGGATGTTAATTTACTGGCAAAAAAGTTCGAACCCTTCCCCCCCCACCCCCCCAAGCTTCATTGGGGTGGATCTAGACCTTTTAGGGATGTCACCTGAATACTCCTCATTTTCAGTGTGGCATTTTGCCCTACCCGTCAGAAGTTCTGCATCTCCCAGTGTATGTACCACCTGAAATTTCTATTTAGCTCACAGCTCTGGCTCATCACTAGCTGTTTTCTGCTGAGCATAACAACCTTGCTCTGTGCATGTGCAGCTTAAGATTCATCCAACAACTCAAAGTGACCCCGGTGGGGGGCTCATTTTTTGTGTAGTTACCTCTTTTCCACTACTCTGCCCGGCAGATTCCAACTATTTCAATAGTAGCAAACTCTAATTTCTGCCTCTTCTGTTGAGTGACATCATGATGCTCTGCTCGGACTCCATCTACTTCTCTGTGCTGAGGTCCAGAAGCTGTCACCAGTCAGAAAGACGGAGTAATCCTGGGCTTACCTCTTGTATATCCCTTCTTTCAGGAAGCATGTTCCTGCACTAACTGTCATCCAGTGTTGAAAACCATTCATTTCTTCTTGAGAACTCGGAAACATCTTTAGTATAGGTTTTGATAAAATTGAATTCAGCTTTGTAGAGGTTGTTTTTAGGCTGAGGTCAGGTTTATATATCCATACTAATGTTACTACTGTTTTGAAGAAATTAAACATTGCTATATATTAGCAACATAGCAAAGACAAATCACACCAGCTTGAAACATTAATGTAAAACACTTTATTAAAACCCCATCCTGAGAAGGAGCAGCATGTTAAAATCACTTATGCTGAGAAATGTGTTCTGAGAATGGTTCTGTTAACAAAAGTTTGTTTTCTTAGCTTTTGATGTCCTCGGGTAACAAAGTCAACATTCTTCTGTACTTAATGAAAATAGGTTTGGAAATAGCAACAGGTGTTTTGGTATTAAAAAAAAAAAGCTATTCATGGCTTAAGTCATTAGGGTGCCTGTTTTCTTTATTATAATTACTGAAACAAGAGATTTTGAAATTAATCTGTTGCTATATAGACTTAAAGAAGGGAGTCTAGGAAGTGACCTTATTTTGGACTTACCATGTTTAGTGTAACAACTTAGAGTTAATAGATTTTAAAATAATTTATTGTTCAAAAACATAAACAAAACAGAAACATGTAGCTACTAGAAATGTAGGGATATACTTTTTATTTTATCATAGAAATAACATGTTAATAAATTTAAAATAAGTGACAAGTTAGACAAATTACTTTTTGAATAATTTTGTAAGATCTTTTTCATGAATGTTAAAATGTGCCAGTTTATTTAAATTTTCAATTTTAAAATGTTCATTTGCTATCTGTATTTAAAAGGAATAATTGTTTTACCTAAAACAACTAACATTAATAGAGTAAATAATTGTTTGAAAGATATTTTAAAATATTTTGTTTGAGCAGAAAAGTACAAATTAATTTTAGGTAACAACTTGGTAAAAATTTCCTTTGTGATCTGTCTTCCTTTCCGTCTCCCACTCTTCCTTCTTCACTCTTTCTGTTTTTTTCTCTCTCCTTCTTTTCTTCCTTGATATAAAAACAGTAAACTTGTATCTAATATTATGTATTGTGATCTAATGAAAAAAATCAGGGCCACGTCTCCTAAAGTGGTGAGATAGTTTATCTGTAACACAGACAAAGAGGTTCCCTGAGAAATAACATTTGTATTTTGCACGTTTATCTGAATAATTGTCTGCAAATCCTGATTTTCTGTAGCTGGAGAAGCAGGGCATCAGGATATATTCATACCATCATCTTGCCCAACCTTGATAGTTTATGATTGAATTGCTTAGTTTTCCTTATTTGTCCTCTTTCTAGTTCCCTGAATTCAGGATTCAAGGATACTTTGAATGTCATGATAAGCTTGATATCTATTTTCTTACCCTGGTAGCAAGGTCTAACTCTTAGCAAGGTCTTAAATCTTGCATAATTATGTTTAATTTTACTATCACAAAAGTTTTGACAACATATAATATGAAACCACTTTAAATAAGGCAGAAATATTTATACTTCACAAAATTTCTAATTGCCACCTAAACCTTTGAAAAAAATGTACCAAATGTTAAGAAAGGGAAGTGACTTTAAATATGTATTTTCCATCCCATTGTTATTCCTGGATTTTTATCCTTTTATAGGCAGACACTGAGTCTATTAACTTCTCCAAGGGCAATTTTATAAAATTTCATAAAGGGAAGGTACCTATTTAATGCATGATTTTCATGACACTAATATTTTAGTAATCACTTATATTAGTTTACGTATAAGGAAAAGTTGCATGGGTCTGTATTCTGACTCTGCCACTTATTAGATTTGTGATCTTGGGTAGTTAATGTCTCTTGAGTGACAGTTTCCTCATATGGAATATGAAGGTAATAATAGTACCTATCTCATAGAGTTCATATGATTCAATGAATTAATTTAAATGAAACACTTAGAATAATGTAGCTAAGTATTTGCCCTTATTATATATAATAACAATTTTTACCCTTATGGTAATGTTTCCTAAAATCTTGCAGTTATCAGCGTTCTGTGTAGGCAATCATACATCCTAGTATGCGCTTCCCTGTATGAACAATAAATGCAAATGATGTGCATTCTGCTATGGTCAGAATGTTTGTGTCAAATTCTTAGGTTGAAGTCCTAATGGCCAGTGTGATGCTATTTGGACGTGGGGCCTGTGGGAAGTGATTAGGTCATGAGAGTGGAGCTCTCATGAATGGGAGTAGAATATTTTTAAAATGTAGAATATTTATGAATTGACAATAACAAATCTAGAAGAATTAAAGCACCCAACACAGAACTTTGGTTCTTTGACTCTGAAGTTACCATTGGTAATTGGTATTTGAATACTTATCGTTAACACTGTTCTGTATGAGATAGATGATTACCTGTTGAAGCTTTTCAAAAACAAATTGGACAACCCATGACCTACTGAGTCAGAATTTTTAACAGGTGAGGGTTGGGGTTCTACATTTTATAAGTGCCCAGGATTATCATAACATGTACCTCCTGATGAGATCTGCTTTAAAGAATAGTTTTGGTGGTTATAGGAAATGAAAAAAACAAAAAACAAAAAACCACCACCTAAAGAAAGTTTGGTAATCTTTTATATTGATGCTACACCTGTATAAGAACCTTGCCAATCAATGTCATTTTCAAAATATGATGTAAAGAACACCAGTCCCTCAATATAGTAATAGGTTTTCATAAGAAATTATTCTTTAAACAAGCACAGCTTCTTATGTTTAGGACCATTAGAATTTTAAAATAGAGTTGTTCCCCAATTCATTAATGGGTTCTTTCATGGTAGACTCTTTTGTATGTTCTAATACAAAAACAAACAAACACAAAACAAAAAACTTGGGAATTTGCAGACCTAAGACTATGTAGGTTCTGAGAAAGCTTCACAGGGTGGGGATTGTGGAAGGTATAGGGGAACACATTGAGGTTACTGAATAAAAAAATTGACATTTTCTCTCTATTAATGCCAACCTAACTTGGCTATTTCTAAGTAATTATTTGACTTTTATCATGATAAGTTAGGATGGAAATTAAAACATTTCCCTTTCCATGCCTGATTCTACTTAATCTACTCTTTCTCAAAATCATTCTTGCACAATACTATAGAGTTCTTTTACTAAACTATTAGAATTAATGTCAGAGGTGATATCCAGAAGAGTGTATTCTTTTTTATGTTTCTATTGAATCAGAACCTGAACAATAAAGTTAAGCAAAAATTTTATGCTGATTCTACTCTAAGAAAATAGTATCAGCGTTTACTCAAATGATTTATGAATTTATTAAATTTACTAATGGCAAGATTTAGAGAGTGAGTTTAAACCACTTATAGTCATTCAAAATAATCATGTGACCTGCAAGAAGTGTTGTTATCTGTTGAATAGTTATTCTTGAAGGTTCCTTTTTCTTTCACCCTCATGTTTCTGTATTTTTCCCTATCAAGTTATTTGTTTCTTCCAGTTATTTTTCCCTATCTTTGACCTTAGTTAGGTATAATACTTCTCACTTTTATTTAGAGCATTTACAATTTTCCATTGTATATAAAGTCTTTAAATATATTTTATATAATCTATCTGTCTATCTGAACAGTAACATAAATACAGACTTTTTTTCTGCTTCTGTTCTTTCCCAGCTGTGTTATGATAACTAGTCTTGTGTAACTGTGTTCTTTGGCTAAGATATCTGGTAACCATTATTTACAAATAATATACTCCTTTGTACAAGGGTAGACTATTCACCACAAGGATATTTTAAATGCCAACTCTAGTTTAATATATTAGGCTTTGATTTTAGTGTTTGCTTTATAATGAATATTACAGGATTTTTGTTTTTAGAAGTTATATTTATGGATAGACAAATCAGTCAAACTTTTATTTTGTTATTTTTGTTCATTTGTATTTAACTACAAAAGATTTGCTGTCTTTTAGATTCTATTTTATTTAAAGTCTTTAGTATTTTCCTTGGTGCTATTTTCATTCAACAATGTTTCGTTCAACCACAAATGATCACTTACAACATGTCGGTAACATGATGGACCACTTTTCTAAATATCAGTTTATTGTGGAATTATTATAAATATCAGACATGTGGAGATACTCACAGCATTGACTTTATGGAAAGGTGTTTCTTATATCAGTAGTCTTATCTTTTATTTTATTTTATGTAAAATTATAATGCCTAAAAATTACTAGCCCATCAAGTAACAGTTTGTCCATCTTAATTTATGATTAAACATGATGGTAAATATGTCTGTGCAAACGCTTATTTAATGAATTTCGGAGAGAGTAAATGTATAACTGTAAGGCCTACTATGTTAAAAGTCCCCACTTCCGTTTCATGATTAAAAAACCTTGAGAGATTGAAATTTGGACTTCTTAGTCATTTATGACTTGTAGTGGAATGGCGTCATATACATTAAATATAACTTTATTTAACTATATTCCAGATAATTACAGATTTACAAAGGGAAAGCAAAATTATATTTTTGAATATTTCATTACTTACCTGGTATTCCACTTTGCAAGTGTATGCCCACAGAATTAAGCCTGACAACAGTTAATAACAATGGTAAAAACTTATGAACAAGTATGAGTAACTTTAAGAATTGGGGCTATTGACAAAAAATGGTACCCATCATTTAGGTAGCCAAGCAAGGAAGGTGATGATATCTTCATCCAGGGGGAAAAAAAAAAAAAAATTAATTGGGAAACAGAGAAATCTGATTAAGGAAGCATCAGAGGAACTGATACATTTTCCGCAGATTAAGATGATGACATTAATCTGGAAGAGCTAGCAAATTTAGTCTTTCCATATTGATGATGTGTTTAGATTATTGCAAACCATGAATAATTTTGTTTCTGAATATAATTTCTCTGTGAAACTGTATGGTATTCATTAAATATTTATGCATGCTTGTTACTAGAGAGAATTATTTACGGTATGTATTACTGTGCTTAATGGACAATTTAAGGAATTTTTAAGGATATTTTTGATTAATTATGATTGTTTGCCATATGCACTGACTTTACAATAGAATTGAACCCCTTTGTATCTACTATTCCATAGGAGAACCCAAAGCAGTTTTTCCCTACTTTTCTAGTCAGTGATCATAACTACTCTTCTATGTGGCAATGATAGTAGTAAACGGTGCTATGCAGACACTGAAGAAGGACATGTAACCAAGACTTCTAAGGCCTTCTGACAGGGTAATATCTTTACGGAGCTATGCAATATATCAAGGATGTGTGAGAATTAGCCAGTTGAGTAGTAGGTGGTAGAACATGATTTCTGGAAGAAGATCACATGTACAAAATCCAAGAGGAAACAGAAAGTGGTACATCAGACAAAATTCAGTAAGGCTGTAAAAGTAAGTTGAACCAGGGAAATCAAGAGATATTAATGTACCTTAGGCAGTTTTATCTTTGTCTTCAAGGCAATGGAAAAGGATATGACTTGGTCGGATTTGCAGCTTTAGAAAAGTTCTCTTAGACATTTTGTAAGGAATGAATTGTAACTGCTGTGGCCGTTTTTAAGCTATAACAATAATCTAGGCAAGAAAATACGGAAGTACTGGGTGCCGAGAATTACATAGATTTAAGAACTTTTTAGGAGGTACTGACTGAATGTGCAAGATGAAGTTTTGGAAGCCATCAAGAATGGTTCCCAGTTTGGCTCTTGCAGGTTGTAGGGATAGTGGCATTATGTAGGCTTGTCCTGAGACTACACATTACTAAGACATCGTGTTGAAAATGAGAAGTTAACACATTGTTAACAATGATTGTTAACAGTGGATTATGAGGCAGCTTCATCAATATAAGGTGTAATGTTAAGAGTATACTCATATAAACTGTGATCAATTTCCCAAATGTTATTCATTTTGTCAAATCAGTGCTTAAAATAATTTTGCTCTCATTTGTCTAATTTTGAATATTAAGACAAAAGAATATACAAGTTATTTGTTTTAAAAATAAAAAAATCTTCATTAGGTTTTTATTGAAAAATAAAACAATCCATAAGCAATATGAGAAACCGTGTATTATAAGGAAACGTATGTTGTGGGCGGCTGGTTAGCTCAGTTGGTTAGAGCACGAGCAGGGTTGCTGGTTCGATTTCCACATGGGCCAGTGAGCTATGCCCTCCAAAAGTAGATTGAAGGACGACTTGACTTGGAGCTGATGGGTCCTGGAAAAAACACACTGTTACCCAATAAAATAAAAATCAAACAAACAAACAAAGAAACGTATGTTGAGATGTTTGGATATGAAATTTCTGAAGAAAAACTTTTTCATTTAGTCAAGACGCTTAACCTACTAATAACTTAGAAGTGCTTCAAAATTGTCTGAAAGTGCATTTAGTTTTTTTTACCAGATTCAGATAATATACTCATTTTTACAAAGTATAGTAACTTAAATTATGAAATGAGGGCATTTTTTTTTTTATACACCAGAAGTAACCTCTCCATACCTAATTGTATAGATTAAAATAAAAACTGTCATAGCATTGTCACATGATTTATTCAGTCACTGAGATAGTGATTAACAGTCAAGTTTAGGATCTTTGTGAAGAATTCTTTAATTCAGTCTAAACATTAGTTATTTGACCATTGGCAAAAAGAAAAAGAAAAAAAATATTCCTTCTTAGTAAAAGTATTGCCTTCATCGCGTTTGGTTAGAAAGCTGGTTGGGACAACACCGTCCACCAGAGAATCTCTTTTTTTGAAAACCTTTCCAGTTTTCAAGTGAAGAAGCCTCTGAAATTTAATCTCATATTTGCCTCTTCATAGAAACAATATAAACTGGCTAAATTATATCACAAAGGCATTAACTTTAGTGGAAAGGACCATAAAGAAGTGCAAATAGAGTACTCTTAACGAATCAAAATTATTCTAAATTTTTCTAAGATTAAGCAAATACTGGCAACATGAAGTGGGAAGTTTATCATGTCACTTCAACTCAATCAAGTCCTTCTTCCTACCCCTGTAATTATTAAACACGAGGGTTTGTGATGTAGATTAATGATTCTTATCTAACCAGTTCACCATGTAATTATACAGCATTTCGCTTTTGCCACTTTCATCCTACTCTAATTTTGACTTGTTAGTTAAACTAATGATCTGGTCCTAGTTCTAACCAGTTAACCTAGAGTCATGTAGATAATTTACTGGTAATACATTATTTTTAAAAAAAATTGAACTGAAAGATTCCCTATATCATTTCTTTAAAAAAGGATTTATATTTCATTTATTTTTGTCCAGTTTTTAAATTTATACTAGTTCAATGAAACCCTAAGCTCTATAAAAAGTCTAGATTTATTAAAAGTTGACCAAAATAAAGAAGAATGAAATTGTCAAAAAAAACACACAAAAAAAATCACCTTTAGATCTCTATGAAGAAGAAAACTAAAGAAATGTCTGAAGTTGACAGAAGGCCATACCTGACTCATATACAACAATGAAAGCTTTATGCTGGCTCCAAACATTTCATGACGTAGGTCACAGGCAGAGGCAGGTCCCTTTATAAAGTTGGTGAAAGCTGAAAATTTGTAGTTTTGTTTTCTGAAAACTTATTAACCATTAAAACTGTTTTCCAATGTTTGTTATTTTTCACTGCAAAATGATATAAGTTGGAGGCTAATGTTGCTCTTTCATAAATTGCTTTTCTCTACTAATATTTTATTCGCTTAATGTTTACTGGACTGGCAGGCATAGCGAATCAATAGCGTAGTATTGTACATAGGTTCAAAATAATGTTTAAGAAGTTCTTTATTATTAACTCTTAGTATTTAAGAATTTATATTTCAATCAATTACTATTTATTGAGGAAATACTATGTGTTAGAGATTATACCAATTTGTCTTATGCTAACAGCGAATAGAACAAACTCAGCCCCTGCCTTCATGGAACTTAGATAAATTACTTCATGGAACTTAGATAAATTCCTGCAAGTGTGACGAAATCTACTAAGGATGTTGTGGGACCATACAAAGGACTATCCAAAAAGGCGATCATCTAGTTTCAATTCAGATATGCTGTTTGAGTTTGAGTTCACTCGGAAACATCCTTAAAGCTCAACTTTGAAACCTAGTCTTTTTTTGTCAGTTTGCTCAAAGTGAGCTAGCCTTTTAATGTTCTCTTTTGGAAATCGACTTCAGAGCCATCTGATACAGAAAACTTTGCTTGCCAAAGAGATGTATCCACACAAGAAGGAAAAACAATGTAAGAAATCAAGTTATAGTTAGTGCTTGATAATGGAAAAGAAAAACTGAAGTTTCCCAGATTACTTTGGAAAAAATTAGTAAAATGTTGAAAAGCTGCATTTGTCTTAGAACTTCCACAGTGTTTCATTTTAATTGCTTGTGTGACTTATGGCTTTCTTGAAAATAGTTGTGTCCTGCTCTACTCATTACAAATTTTTTGAATACATGGTAGTAGTTGTGTCTTCTGGATAGTGCTTGACCCATAGAATGCACTCAATGTTTGTTGGATAAGTGAAGGGCTGAATTAATCCTTAGTATAAAGAACTGAGTTCATTTGGTATTGATATATATTTTTTTTAATTTAAAAAGAAATCAGATTGTTTTGCAGGTTTAAGACAATATTTAATATCCAACTTATTTTTTTAAATGCTGTGAATACCTCTGGAGTCTGTGCTTTGTATCTTTCATGGCCCACCCTGCTTCTGACATTGAAAGTATTAGATTTCCAAAGATGACCTTTTAGGTTACGCCAGTGTCAGTAGAAATTTGTCATTAAGTCTGACTTCCAGCTGTGCTGGCTTAAAGAGGAGCCTGACTTTTGGAAAAGTATACAGACATAGATCCGTACACACACACACACACACACACACACACACTTTTAAGTGTTTAGTGCGATGTTAATTATCAGTTTATTTGGTGATTGCTGATTAATAGGTTAGACCATTGACCTTTTTTGTGAGATGGTCATCAGTTATTCAGATTAGATTGTGAAAACTGGATAACAACTGATTACAGATTTGAAAAAGGGCTGTAGTAAGGGAAAATAATGTTTGCTTGTTTGGTCAGATTAGAAATTTACTACCTTAAGAGAGGTCACTTTAAGACACTTATTGAAGAATGGTGTGACCAACCTTATCTCAGCTTCTTTTTTGCTTATCATTATGCCTGTCAGTAAGACAAACTACAGAGACATAGGATAGCCCAGGTCATTGGTTGCTTGTTTTCCTTGGTGAAAGAAAGAGTATATTTTATGAAGTTTCAGATTTACTTAGAATACATTTACTGACTTAAGGTTTAGATTTTGGTTTTCCCCTCAGTATTTTCTATCTTTTGAAATAAAACAGAATGACTTATTGATTATAGATACTTATTAAATATTTGTGAAATGATTAATGAGTAAAATAGCAAAAAACAGCCATAGAAGATTGGCTACTCTATATTCATAACAGATGATAGTTCTATAACAGTTGGGTTATTTTGAATTTGGAAAGCCGTATATTTATCTTACTTTTTTATTATTTTATTTTTATGTTTCTAAGAAGCTATAAAAGTTAGCGTAACAGTTCTTTAAATTCATCTGATGAATCTCAATTTGACCTTTTGTAAGGACAGACACATTTTATTATAATACTTTAATGCTGATATCAAATATTTCTGACATTATGACTTATGAAATAGTTTATCTCATTTAATCATGTCAGAAATCATGGTTAACATACATTTCTTAGTTGAGGAACTTAAGAGATTCAGTAATATGTCCAAGGTAAATGGCAAAGTTAGAGACCCAGACCCAGTCCTTCTGATGTAACTTTCCATATACCTCATCTGGAGGTTCATAAGTAAATAAGTTTTGATTTTTTTTTTTTTTAAGCACACATTTGAAAATAAGAGATCAAGTCTTCATATTTATCATGTATAGCACTATTGGGTAATTTGTTTAGGGCTGCAGCAAAGTATAAGGTATGACCTCTTTCTATAGGGTGTTTGTAATCTAATTGGAGAAACAGGAGCTAAACATAAAAAGAGAATAAAGATACGAGATAGTACATGTGAAATGAGTGGTTCAGACTATCAGCCCATGGAGCAAGGAGAGATGCTGTGAATTGGAACTACTTGAGATGACTGAAATGACACATGGGCTTGCTGGAAGGAAGCATGTAGGTGCGCCAATAGAGGAATGGGGGACATTCAAGACAGGGAAAGTAAGGAATAAAAAGGAAGATGTAGGAACCCTGGAGCCCTTGGAAGAGTTTACAAACTATGGTAGAAGATTTGTGGGAGGTATGGTAAGACAGGCAGGTGAAGGTCACATGGCAGAGAGATTTGAACACAGGGCTAGGATCTTAGGACATTATTTTATAGGCCATGGGAACAACTGAAAGTTGTTTTGTTTGGACACGGCCTATTTCACACAGCACACATTTCTTCATGGTCAAGGGACCTGAAGATCAGAGCCTCTTTTATTCAATAATTTAATCTAAGATCTAAGTAGCTATTGCCATGAATAACATGCCTCAGAACTTGAATGTTTTGTTTTGGGCAGGGGCAGGAGATAGGTGTGTGTGTTGGGATGGGAGTGGGCCGAAGCATGGCAATCTCCATTAGATTTTTATGGTATTATATGAAAAGGGGGAAAAAAGATCCACAGATAAGAGAGAATAAAGAGGCCCTTATAAAACAAATTATAAACCTAAAAAAATGTTTTCTAAAATGCTGGGATTTAAGTATTGAATGGTCAGAGACTTAAGTTTACCAGGAAGTTTTACTCATGGGATTTATGTAGATTGCTGGCAGTTTAGCCAAGAGTGTCATTTCCTTGCGACATTGAGAGTACCCAGGAAGCCAACACTCTGCCCCTGTCATGTCTGAACTACTGCTGCCAAGCTCCTGCCGTTCTTCTGTCAGATGAGAAGAAGTGTGGCTTTCTGTGGAGCCACCTTTCACAATAACAAGGCTTGTGTAAAGATTTCCCATTTTCTAGATTCAGTGAACCTAATGAGACCTTGAAATTCATCCCACAGCTCTGCCAATAAGTATTTCAGTGGTATTAAGTTAATTGGCAATAGTTTTTTCTTTTTTTCTTTTTCTTTTCTTTTCTCAAAAATTCCTGGAAATGGTGAAAGACGCATTGTCATGACAGAGACTGATGGTAATATTAAAAACTGAGAATTCTAGAGGTGAAACCTCAGAAAAATATTCCCCAGTCAAGATCAAATTTATACTCTTGTGCCTGGATTTGAAAAATTGCAAATTTATATAGCGAATCTGTTTTTTTCTTTCTTTCTTTCCCTCTTTTCCTGCTCCCTATACTTACCCAGTCATTTCCTAAATCTTTTTCTCTCATGAACATTATTCCAACCAGGCCACACTCCTTCTCATTACTCTTTGAACATTTTCCATTCTTTTCCAACTCTATTCAAGCTCTTGCTCATATCTGAAATGAGTATGTGTAACCTAGTAAGCTTAATATGAATTGATTTTTTTTCTTTAAAAATGGGATGCAGGATTTGAAAGGGAAAGCTTTCACTTAAAAATATGTAAGGTTGTGAATAATGTAGACCTTTTGGAAGTCCCATATTTGACTTTCTGTAAATGTGGATCACATCCCTGCTGTTGTATATAAAACAGCTTTGCTTGTTTAGATACCTAGAATAATTGTTCAAGGGATCCAGTGTCGGAATAGAAATAAGTATCCAGCATTGAGACCAAATAGAGTGAAAAGACCAAACATTAGCACAAGCAGAGGATAAGGTAGGATGGGTTGAAATTTGAGGACTGCTTTAATGAGCAATTTAATACTTGAGTACCAGGGGTTACAGTAGCAGCTCTCTTTCCTGGTTTCTGTCATTGCAGGGTGGAGAGGAAAAGATAGGATGGAACATTTTCTCTTCTATTAAAGGCTATAGAAATGTTACCAAAACTTCATTTTAAATGAATATATAAATTAAGAGAATATATTGTAATACAATTTGCTATTACATGTATGTAATAAACTGAAGAGAAAACTGTTTCCTATGGTGCAAACACAAACCCAAAAAGATATATCCTGTTTCAACAGTAATTAGTTCATATGCTAGCCCTTTTTCCTCATGATTGTAGCTGCACTGTAATTGTCAAGAGAAAGGAATAAAAAGGTGCAGCGAACCGAACTGAAACACTTAGCTATACACAACTCTTGGTTCTTTGTGGTAAATAATGCCAGACATTAAGAAGTTTGAAATGTGGAGATAATAATAATAAATTATCAGGTTAAGTTTTCCCACACATGCAGAGAATTATCAACTAAATATTTATTATCAAGTAAGCACAAAATAATTCATGAACCTGTCCTATAGGATGATAGAAGAAATTCTGTCTGTCTTTTTAGGTGTCCCAGTGACTCCCTCATATAAAATATTCACTTTGGGCAAGTAGGAAGAATCCTGAGGCAGGAATGATGATTCTTCCTGGCATCAGGCAACCACAATTTTCCAAAGTTCACAACTGGACATAGGACCACTTAAAAATTTCGCACAGGGCATCATATCTAATAGTAAACAAACCTCAGTGAATTCTTATACCCTGTTCATAAAATGGCAGAGAATATCTCTAAAATATTATAGCCAATCTGTACATCTCAAATGCCTTTAATTTCACTCAGGAGAGCCCATGCTATATTCATCATGCTTGTTTTTGTGCCTTGTGTTCACCAAAAGATATACACATTTTTTGTCATTCAATATACTAATTAGTAAATCAATTGTTGATTGAGATATAAATCACAAAAGTTCCTCTAGTAGCTTTTTTAAAAGTATGGTATTTATTATTAGAATCCCAACAAGCTGCTCCTGGTCCGTGCATTCTTGAGTAGATGCTAGCAACATGGTTTATACGAGTGGCTCACACTGGCATGCACATTTAAACACATTGTATTTTAAAGTAAATAGTACAACCATATCACATATGAAACATCCTTTTGGGTACTAGCATGTAAGCCATCATTTGGAGTGAATGGCACAACTTTTTGGCAACTTAATTTTTTTAAATTTTACCATACGTTTTAATTTAAACTTAATGTTCTTTCCTCCTAGATGTCCAACATGTCACTAAATGTGATATTTCTCCTTTTTCAAGTCTATCTACAGTTGAAACATCATCTAACTCTAACACTTTTGCTAGTTTTGTTTATAGACAAGCTTGTATTTTGTTGATTACTTATATGATTGAGTAAACAAACCCTAGGTGAGAGTGGCCTGGTAAGAAATCAGGAAATTAGAATTATCTTCCTGAGTCACCTCCTAGTTTAATTAAAAAAAAATAGAGAAATCATTCAGCTTGAATGTGTTCAGAGAAACACCCTTTTTATTTACCCTTCTCTACTCCCAATTCATTTTTAGTGGATAATAAAATAAAACACATGAAATATGTGGAAAGTAAAATATACTTTGATGGGCATTCAACTAATATTTGATCAAGTAATAATTTACCCATTTTTAAATTGTCATATGATAAAATATAAAAACAAAGACTGTATTTTTGGGCAAGTTACTTAACTAAATTGGTTTCTTAAAGCCTTGGTTTCCTCATAAGTAAAATGAAGGCAGTAATAGTAAGTACTTCACAAGGTTAAGATTAATAAGATAATATATTTAAAATCCATAGCAAAGTGTCCAGCACATGTATTCTCAAAAATGGCATTGATTTAAAATAAATAAACAGGTTCAGAAGAGTGGTCAACAGTGTCCAGATGACCGCAGGTCCCTCGGAGAAGCATGAAGTGCAGAGTGAGAACTCAAAATACAGTGTTTTCTACTAGAATGTGATACATGTGTGCCTGAAAAACCACTCATTCTGCAGAATTGCGCAGTAAAAAATAATAGAGCTTATGGGGGAAAAATTAAGATTTGGGTAGACCACACAAAATCGATTCAGCTTTAGGTCGTTGTTGTTAGTTCTCTAGTTACAATCCTAATAAAAATAATAACTCCATTAACTCTCTAGCAACATCTGTGCCCAGCATCACAATCAGCTAGCCCTTTGCATCCCACTTCCTCTTAAATGGAGGCGATGGGAGGTATTGACTGCATCTGATTCTGGTATTTTCATCAAAATTAAATATCTGATTCAACATTCAGGAAGAAATGACTGCACAACTTGTTCAGCTGTAACTGCAGCTTTAGCAGAGAGCTTAACTTTTAAAAAGTGTAGAGTTTTGGCTCCACTAAATCACACCTATTTGTGCTAAAGGAATGGACTTATACAACATTTTTAGCCACTCATATCCATTTTTTTTAGACCTTCGTACATTGCTAAGGCTCTCTCTTTAATTGGGATGAAAGCTTGCCCCCCTGATCACTATTTAAACAGTTAATATGCTAGAAAAAAAAAATCATGCACCAGCAGGACATCATCCAAATTATATTGATTTTGTTCATTATTACGAATACCAAAAGAGCTTTTTTATTTGTATAGGAATACATATTATAGCAGAATATACTGTATATTAGATGAAAGAATTCTGGACTCCCCAAATCTCTTTGAAACTAAGTTGTTTATAAGAGAATAAAGGAGTATAAATCACGCATGTTTCTATTGTTGCTTCTGTTTCAAGTATATCAAACACTTTTAAGGTTAATTTAATGGTTTAGCCACCTTAAAGACATCTGTTAGTGTTTTCTTACGCTCATTCCTCATGGTTGCCCGAAAAGTCTGTGAAATTATCTCTGGATAACTAGCAGAAATTCCCAATTCTGCTAATAACTACTGTTCAGTATCAATTTGGTTTATATTATTCCTGTAGCAGTATTTTCCCCAAAACATACCTTTCAGAGGTGTCTCTAAGGCACTTCTGTCTATTAGGTTGGTGTAAAAGTAATTGCGGTTTAAAAGGTTAAAAATAATTGCAAAAACTGCAATTACTTTCTTACCAACCTAATATTTCTAGCACTGAGAGATCAAATTGTGCCAATAATGAATTTGGGAAGAGTGTTGCCCAAGATAGGTAAAGACCATTTTAGTCAAATTATTCCATGTGTACAACATATTTTGTATTTTATATTGGTTTAAAAGTATTACACACTGTCTAACTGGCTCACTTCTCCCACTCTACATACATTTTTAAAAATAGTTTTGCTATGTTTTATTGTGTTACATTACATCAGCAGCAAGTTGATACTTTATTCACAAATTGTATGTGTAATTTTGGGGGGTCACATTTTCATATCACTTTATTTTAGCTACTTTAAGAAGAGATGATCCCATTATTTCAAGTCCTGATGTCACTGATGTTGCACCCAGTAGAAAGAGGAGGCAGCATATGCAAAAACATCTTGGGACAGAACCTAAAATGGCTTCTCAGGAACCTCCGCTTCAAGAACAGGAAAAGTAAGTCATTTTATGCTTTGCCAAATATTGAGATGACGTTTTAAAAAATCTAATATATAATCTGAAAAATTACATTTTTTATTTCTGAATTTAAGGCTATTTTTAAAGAACAAAAATTACGATTTTGGAAATTGTAAAATGTTTAAATCCGTATGTTTTTCCTGGTATTCAGTTAATTCCTATTAATATTTAAAGCAGAAATGCTAAAAATATAAGCAAAAAGTTTTTTCTTGTGGCTTTTATAGATTAATTAGAAATGGCATGTAGGATATCAAAAATATTAGAATCCAGCTTGTGTTCAGGAAAATGTTTCAATCTAATTTACTGCTTTAAAGAGGCCAATATAGCATTCAAATTAACCCCTTTATTTGGTTATACTTGGAATTGTTTTTCATGTAAAATGTCTCTTTCTAGTCATATTTATTTCTATTATACTTTAGACTGATATACTTTGTTTTTACAGTTCTCTCTTTAGTTCAGACTACCCTCCCTTTAATCTGCATCCCAGTTTAGTTGTAAAGAGTTGAGAAATTGGGATAATAAGCATTTTATTGCTGCAAAACAATCAGCATTTAAGGAATATTATCAGTTGAATCAAAAACAACTGTGCAAATCATTTGTATATTTGGATATATATATATATATGTGTGTGTGTGCCTGAGAATTTATTTCTTTTTCTTGAAGCTTTTCATTAATTTGGCAAATAGTTCTTCAACAGTAGCCATGTGACAGATGATCTTACAGAGGAGTGGTTTTCAAAGTGTGGCATGAGGACCCCTGGGGGTTCCCCAGGCTCTTTGTGGTGATCCACAAGGTTATCCCTTCTTCAGTTCCATACCTGTGTGAGGCCAGGTTTCCTTCATATATTTCCATTAAAATAGCATGCCACACACGACTGAAGGCAGGAGCTAATGAGAATCCAGCTGTTTCCATTGAAACCCATCTAACAGATTTGCAAAAGTGTAAAACATTGCCCTCACAAGATTTTTTTCTTTGGGAAATATAATGATTTTTCATAAAGAATATCTTATTCATGTTATCGTATACTAGGTTTATTTTTAAATTAATTGATGAAGAATTTTAAATTTTCTCAGTTTTAATTTTGAATATGACACATATAGTCCACATAAACAAAATGAGGCCTTCAAAAACTTTTAAAAGTTTAAAGGGGTCCTGAGAGCAAAACGTTTTAGATTTCGGTTACAGACAGAGAGGGTGCCAGACAGGCACGCACAAAACATGCTCTCAGGAAACTGGCAGCCTGACAGGAGGGAGTTTTCAGAGTTTCTTGCATCAAAATAAGAATTGCGGAGTTAATAGTGGCATTGTTTTGTTTGACTATTTATCATTGGGTTTTTGATTCTCTCTACAATGGCCTGATCTACTAGTACTTGAAAATGCTGTCTGCATACTAGGGTGGGTCCCTTATGTCTTCAGACAATACTTGTATATGTGAAAAGCCAGTGTGCACTGAACTCTTACTGCCTTTGTGTTTATCATGTGCATTTACAAATTTGCTCATAACCCCCTGGTTTCATAGGTATTATTATATGATCTCTTTAATAATGAAACAAAAACATTTCCAATTTGCAAATATTAGAGTAAGCACACTCTTCCTATAGGTTAATATGGGAAAACTAAAAGTACAAACAGTTTGAAATATTCAGAAAACTCTATTCAGTCAAATTGTAAGGAAATGCATAATGAGTGTCAGTTATGTGCCAGGCATATTATTGGATGCTTAGGATTCAGGAGAATAGAAAATAGACATAGCCCCCGTCCTCGTGGAACTTTTGGTCTACTTATTTTGTCTGACAAAGATTTTGGTGTCTGGGGGAAGAATGAAATATATAGGTTATATGTTGGAGAGCTGCATCTTAGGTCTTTCTCCTCTATGTGTGAACTAAATATAATGTTTTGGGTTACTAACATTTCTGAATACATATATTGCTTAAACAGGTTTCTGATATGCATGGCACAGAGATAGAAGTTTAGATCTGAATCAAAGACTAAATATTATATATAGGCTTTTAAATAAGGGCAATGTGTTTGTTTCTACCAACATATATGCAATTAATATTGTGTTCCTTTTCTTTTCCATGTTTAGATGACTATGCCAATATTTATTTTGTATACTTTTACTACTTTCAAAGTTGATATAAAGCTTATTAGCTTTTTGAACTGCCTGCTAATTATGTCATTGTGAGCGTTTAGGCTCAAATACTGATAATTAACCCTTATTTTGTTCTTAAATTCAAACTACTACCTACTTCATATCTTCCTAAACACAGTTTTACTCTGGTAACTTCTCATCAACATGTTCGACAGTTAGGCTAATATACTCTAGCTGTAGTCTCCCAAATAAAGGTAGATGTGGGGTAGTTTGCTACACAGGGGTGAAAAGATATTGGTCCCTAACTCTAAACTTCAAGGTTCCCTAAATCTTTTAAGAAATTACATGGCCTCCAGTCTCTTCAGATATTCCCACTGGGCATCTTCTATTTTTCTTCTTTGGCTTCTCTTGGCTTCTCCAGCCTGCATTTCAAGTACAAATAAAGTGGGGAAAGGGATGCCTTTACTACGGTTTATTTATTTATTTTTTTAATGTCTACCAGATTTTGTGCAAGTTATTTCATCTTCCTGGGATGTAGTTCTCTTATCTGTATTATGAAAAGATTGAACTAGATGATCTGTAAAATCCCTCCCAATATCTATAATTCTATTATACTTGTACAATTCACCACTTTCAAAGCACAAACATGATTTAGCAATAAATTACTTATACATTTACTATTAGCAATTAAAATTCATGAAAAATATAAAATTAAAAAATGTAAAATGTCCATGGATGAGGAATCTATTCATCTTTTAAATTTATAAGTATTTCACAATGTAAAATTTTTAATACATTTCTAGATGTCATGGATTATTTTGCACTTTTATAAAAACTAAATACTAATATATGCTAATCTCTCTATATACTAATCTATAAAAAATTATGGTAATTTTAAACTTTATTTAATCACTTATAATGATACTGTCATTGCTACAGTGTCAAGGTATAGTAGAAGAGTTAGATACAAAGATAAATAAGATTTATGCTAAATGCTTTATATGTGATCTCTCATTTAAACCTCACACAAACTCTACAAAGTAAGTATTAATGTCCCCTTCTTACAGATGAAAAGCAACCAGGGCTCAGAAGACAGTTATATTTCCAAAGTAGCACTATCAATGTTTCATTTTAAAGCCAATATTTGCTACACAGCCTCAGGGAGCTTATAATCTATTTGAGAGACAGAGATGCACAAATAATTTTGTGATTGCAAGAACACAGTGGAGGAAGTACACCAGCTTAAGGTTCTAAATTGGAATCTTTGGAATTATTTTCCAAATTTTTAAAAAGTCTGTCAAAAGTGGGAGTTGTTTTAGGGCATTTTATTTGAATCTGAGACCCACTTTTGATCTGTATTAGAGAGAAATGCTTGAAACCAATTGACGGAATCTCCAATTCCATCTCCCCAGCATGTCAATATCAGAAGGTCATAATATGTTGCTTGTATATCATATTTAATTTGTGTTCATGGTTAAAAAGTGTAATAAACCTGTTCCTTCTGAGTTAATGAGATGGCATTATGAAGTAGTAATTGTAATTTAACTTCATTTGATAAAAATTACATTATTTTTCAGCCGAGAGAATTAAATCAATTTGTAAACAATCTGAAAATTTCTGGGAAAACTATATATATCAATACAAAAGAAAACTTTGTAGTAAAGTTGTTTGTACCAGTAAAACTACTAAACAGGGAGAATACAATACAGTTCACCAGAAAACGTGCCTGAAAACTACTATGGTAATGTTTACCATATTCTATGAGATACTCGATATTAAAGTATATTGTGTATGTTATATTAAAGATGGAGAAGTGAAATCAAGCCCTACATAAGTGTATTTGTTTTTGATAATAAGTATGCCTAATATTTCAGGAATTACGATTAAACAAAATAATGAAACCACATAATGACAATTCAAGTTTGTCCAATTTCTGCTTCTGATCCTTTCTTAGCTCCTTTCTATGTTTTTGCATGGTAGAAAGACAATAGGTTTTCCCTCAGGTACATGTAAAGAACCAGGCACAGCCAAGATGAAGTCTCAGTGTCTGGGCTCTCAAACACCATTTAATGAGTGGATAGCAACATGATTAGTGAACAACTAGATAGCCCATTCATACAGGAGAATTTACCACATTAATTTGTCCATAAATGTAAAAGCTATAATAAAGACCATTTGGCAATCTGGCTTACAAAGTAAAATTCCATCCTTACATGAAAACAATTATTCTTTAGCCATATAAGAAAATCAAGAAAATATTAACAAAAAAGAAAGCTAAAAAGTGCATTTGTAATGGTCACAGTTTTTGTAATTAAATGGTGCAGTGTATTTTGGAAGGTCTGAAGAAATGTGTTATTCCTAATGTCTTTAAAATGTTTTATAACCAAGACAAATGTAATTTTCTAAGTCCCTAAGTTTACTCTAAAAAATAACATTACCATCTTAGGTGGGAACTATCTACTATGGAAATATTGACCCAACTCTGTTAAATAATGTCAAAAACTGTATTGTACAAAGGCACACACAGTCTATGTAACTTACCCAAGATCACACAGCTAGTGAGTGATTTTAAATATTCAGTTGGTTAATTAATGACATATTCTTCAGTGTTTATAAAAGAGAATAAGAGACTGTCTTTACATGGGTGAGTTATTTCAACTCATTAAATTTAACCATTAAACCAGTTTAATTATTATTATTATTGTGTTATTGTTATCTTACCAAATTAAACTGTTACCTTAGCATTAACCAATCACTCCTGCTTAAGATAGGTGTTTGACTACGTGGTGTTTCCTTTCGGTTTACTATACTAAAGAAAGTATTGCCTGCTTATAAACCTGCACTATGTCATAAAAGTAAATAAAATATTTGGATGGATATCTTCTTAAGTGTATGCTCTAAGGACATTCAACAGAAGTAACCCTTAAATGACCATTCTCAAGAATTTTCAAAATTCTGAATACTCAAAGAATTTTGTATGTGAATAAACCTATTCTACCCTATTCATTTTTCTTGTGTTCTTAGCCATGTTTAACTAGAAAAGCTTAACTGAGGATGACTGTTACACAATTTTTTATACTTCCCTTAGTGGTGAAGAAAAGATTGCCCAGCAAGTTTTGGGTTTACAGTTAGTTCACATTACGATGACATACTAACTATTATAGTCCAGTACATTTATCTGGGAAGCTTGACTTCATTACTGGTTTTCAATTCTAAGCATATGCTGGATTTCAAATATTTTTGTCCCTCAAAATCGTTATTTCCTCTATATCCTCTGCAATGGCTTCTCACTCTAGTTTGCATTCATTGTATGACTACCACGTGACTTTACATTGACTAAGGAAATGCACAGTACATACTGCTGTTTGTTGACAACAAAAAAATTCTGACTATGGTTTTCCTTCATGTATCATTCATTTAACAGATGCTTACATGCTGAGCACTGGGACATCGTGCTGAGTCAACTGGAAGCAGTCCCAGATCTCATAACCTTTAATCTGTATGAGAGAAGACAATCATTATTTATAACATTGCATAGATATGTAACTGCAAGCTTTTGAAGGATTTCAGCATTTAGGAGAACATAGTGAGGGGGATATGACTTAAGGAATTATCATTTGAGCTCTAATCTGAAGGATAAAGAGGAGTATAGTACTGGATTAGAGAGCAGAGGGTTTAAGCAGAGGAAGCAGCCTGTGAGCATATGCCCAGGTTAAATGTGTGAGTGTAATGGGAGCAGAGGGAGCAGGGAACAGAGGAAGTGCAGGGAGGCTCAGGGCTGCTCAGAGGCCAGAGCGAGCTGATTGTGAGTCCCTTTTAAAAATTCAGCCTTCCCTCGCGTACGATAGCATTTCTGTTTTTCACATCACAGAGGACTTTTCTTCTGTGTTCTCTACCTTTTGATGCTGTTTTTAAACTCTTCTTAAGATTTATAAAAATACCAGATTGACTAGAAAACTCTGATATTTTGGTCATGGTTACATCTTAGATATCATCATTTAAAATTATCTAAAGCTATTTACTTAGTTTTTTTTCTTCTTTTTAACTCTCCTTTCAGTGTGCTTAATGTTGTACCATTTTGGATTCCCAATAATAAAACTTTCATTCTTTTGAAACACAGGAAACTAGAAAATTGAAAACATACTGAAACTTACGTCGAGTGCTCACAGGGGTAATAGCTTAAGTTGGCATGTGTTAGCCGTTCTGAGGTGCAGGATTGAACTGCAATTCGCCATTTTTTGGTAAATTAAATGCTTTTCCCAGGAATATTTTTAGATCTTTGATGATTTCCCTCTTCTAATAAGACTCTGAAATCCTTGAATCTGGCATATATTGATAAATATTCATAACAAAATTTAGTGTGACTAATTCACACAATATGATTATGCGTGGGGAGTGCTCATCCTGGTCTGTCAACTCGCATCAACACTAAAAGTTATTATTCAACATAACCATATGCTGCACATTCCTTGGGATTTACTATCTTGCATTACTTGAAGTTGTGATTTGTAGAATTGTTTGGTATGACTTTTTAATTCCATATGTTAAACAAAATGAACCAGCTGACAAAGACTACAGAAATTGTGAAATTACTTTCATATTTATATAGTAAAATCTTGAGTATAAATAAGAACATTGTAAAATCACTCTCTCTAAATATACAAGGGCACAATATGTATCTAAATGAAATAGCAATACATTTGGGCTTTATTAGGCACCCAGCTTAAAGTTTTAATGAGGTTATGCTTTATCATTCAACATAATACTCAAGGAAGAATTTTTCATTTAATATTTTTAAAATTTAAGAGCTCTTAATTCTTACAACATCCTAAAAAGAAAATACAATAAACATCTATTAATAGCATTCTTTTGGTATGACATGAAGTCAATTGTGGCTGGGTAGACTAGTTGTATTATTTTAACCAATTGATTAATTAATCCATTCATTATTTAGTTAATCCATTCATTATTTACTTATTTGGTTAAGTTGGGCAATGTCTCAGTCTTATTGAAATTAGCAAACAGTTAATAAAATTGACCCACTCACAATGTTCAAATCAAATGATTTAATTAATACTTTACTGCTTTTTACATCTTCAACTCTTTCAGCCCATTTCAACCCACTTGGAAATTCTGGCTTACCTTCTTCTAGCTGTTGGTTTCTCATTTCTGTAGGTTGTCTTTCTTGAGAGCAAACTAGTTTTAAGAAACATCAAAATTAGCATCTGAACAAGGGACCCATAAAAGAAAACTTTGTCTCAGAATCAGAGCTCCATACCTCAGGAGAGGTGGCCACAAAGAAAGCCAAGCCCAAGTTACAACCACGTAAGGATTATGCTGGAGACCAAGACAGGGAGTCAAACAGGGATGTATCATCCAGGCCAAGTTACCAGAACTGGGGTATAAAGTTCTTCAAACAGATCACAAACAACTCTACCTTAATTCTGAGCTCCTCCTTAAATGATCCTTAACTAGAAAAAGCATTAGTTCTGTGATCCGGAGAAGAACTAAATATATAGGTAGGAACAAAATGCCTCCGGCTGATTTTGAAGAGGTGGAGGGAAGAAAGTCAAGATGTTTATTGAAGTTACATGATAATGAGTCCAGAATTTATTCTTCATGATACAATGCACAGACTTCATTCTGTAGAACTATATAAAGGAGATCATAACAGGTACCCTACAAAGGGTTTCATATTAAAAAAATTATAGAAATTGTTGTATACCATGACTTCCAAACTTCAGTGTGCTCTAACCCCCAAAACTTGGGAGATTTATATATTAAAACCTCTGAGAAACACCATAGTAAATAATTTACTTGACTTTGTTTAATCACTTTGCAAATGTACTGAAGCATAGCACCCTCGTGCAATCTACCTACCCCCTCCCGAAAAAGGCTTAGTAACATTCCAGAAGTAATATTCTTCAGGGCCCTAGTTTGGGATATGAGGATATGAACTCCCAAATTTCTTGAACATCAATGATTTTTTAAAAAATATAACACCTCTCAACTATAATTATAGACTATTAGGCATTAAATAGATCTCAAGAAAAAATTTGGTGTGTATATAAGACATAACCCCCTCTTCCCAATTCTACCTCTTAGGAAACTTCCTGCTTGACCAACAGATGGCCCTGCTGGGAGCAGCAGGGACATTTTCTAAGGAATTCTAGTGATTGGAACACATAGGTATACTCCTAAAAGGACCAATTCAGCATCATCTCAACTGCAGGATAAAACATTAAAATAATTTGGGCCAAAATACAAATACCTACATGTGTAGTCTTTAGATACTTTTATATAATCTATTTCTGCAGGCCAGCAAATAAAAATATATAGCTTCACATATGTCATGCAAGGCCCACACACATGATTTCATCTTCTATGTGATGGTTGTCTTCTGAAACAGAGTTCTAACACATTGTTCCAAACAGCCTTAAAAACATTATTCAATTATAGCTTTTCACAGATGTTACTCTTTGAACTGTAGTGAAGAAGTTGTAACTGTGTGTTCTGAATCTTTAAGTGGTCTCATTAAGTAATTGCAGCATGCACACACACACACTCCTTAGATTAAGTTTATGGCTTAATTAGCCAGGTTTACACAATCTTATAGTCCACATGGCTACAAAGAGCAGGAAAAGATGCAGCATATTTTAGGACAGTATTTCCTCACCTCCTTGGAGTGGGGTTATGTATTATGTAGTTTCCACTGATACAGTTTTTAATAAGGTTTGGTCTTCCTGGACGCAGTAAAAGCTCAATTCTTTCCTTTTTATACTAGAAGCTTACTGCATCATCCTGGAAGAAATTGTACAATAAATACACTTTTGTTTAGAGAAATAATTACACACATCAGGCTCTCCTGCCTACTGAACCGAAGTTACATCTATCAAAACTTTTCAGGGTCCTGGACAGCCCACTTCCCCACAGTAACTCAGTTGCAGTCAAATAGAATTTTCAATAAAATATTTGTTACTACTAAGATTTTTCTTATGATGGAGTTTGGAAGAAAGTCATTTGTTTGCCTTGTACTATGCTTCTTTCTGTGTTTCTATTATCAACTTATAGAGAATAGAAAACAAATAAAACCTCACAGTAGGAAGGGAAAGAGCCTGGTGTTAATTAATTAATTAATTAGCTTTATTTTTATAGAGTAATTTTAGGTTCACAGCAAAATTGGGAAGACAGTACAAAGAGCTCCTTTATACCCCCAGTCCCCACACGTGTACAACCTCCCCACTATCAATGTCCCCCTCCAGATGCTACATTTGTTACAATTGATAAACTTACATTGATATGTCATTATTACCCACAGTGCATAGTTTACATTAGGGTTCATTCTTGGTATTGTACATTCTATGAGGACATATATATAACAACAAGTATACACCATTGTAGTATTGTACAGATAGTTTCAGTACCTAAATATAATCTGTGCTTCACCAATTCATCGCTCCCTCCCATTAACTCCTGGCAACCACTAAACTTTGAACTATGTCTGTAGTTTTGCCTTTCCCAGAATGTCATATAGTTGGAATCATGTAGTATGTAGACTTTTCAGATTGACTTCTTTCACTTAATACTATACATTTAAGTTTCCTTCATGTCTTTTCATGGCTTGATAGATCATTTCTTTCTAGCATTGAATAATATTCCATTGTCTGGATGTACCACAGTTGATCCACTTACCTACTGAAGGAATCCATTTATTTTTTAATAAAATTAGGTTTATTTTATTTGTTTCCTAATTATAAAAGCAGCACATGCTTATCTTAAAAAAAAAATCAGAAAACACAATGAAACAAAATGATAAGCATATGGGAAACTCATAATCTCACCTACCTGGGACAACAACATTTAACACCATATTACTCTGTGTTGGTAGATCTCTTCTTTTGTGCTTTATTTGCAAAACAAAGCTCATATATGATGTAGCTTGCTATTTTAAAATTTAAATGTACATTATAAATATGCTACTTTAATAGATACATTGCTTCAACATTTTATATTTATAGTATTCCATTGTATAAATGTACCATAATTTCTTTAACCACTTCCTGTACATTTAGGCCTTATCCACGTTTGTATTATTACAAAAAAATGTTGTATATATGTACATAAATTTGCACATGACTATTATTTCCTTAGACTGAAGTCCCAAAGGTGGAATTACTAGATTGGAGGGCATATGTACTTGTTAGTACTTTGTTATGTTCTGCCAGAATTCTTTCAGAAGAATATAACAGTTTTCCCTCCTACAAGCAGTATTTGGCTTTTGTTCTATTGCTTTCCTATTCATTTTGATCATTGCCAGAACCTTATAGTCATGGAATCAATGAATAATATCTCATTGTTTAATTTTTGTATTTAACCATTAGAGAAGTCTTTTTTTCTGATATTTATTGATTATTGGAATCCCATCTTTTGTTTATCATCTATCCATAACCTCAGCTGATTTTCTTTGGAGGTCTTTGTCTCCTATTGTTTTAGGAGAACTCCTTATATCCGAAAATATTAATCTTTGTTTTACCTAGCTTATCATTTGCCTTTTAATTTTTGTTAATGACATTTTGTATTTACATAATATATTGATTAGTTAAATCAATCCATCAATAATAATGATGATATTTAACATTCATTGAATATTTACTATGACTCATATGTCCTCAATACTGTGCTAAGCCCTGTGTATGCATTATTTCATTTGGCTATTCCCATTTTATATATCAGGAAGCTCAGACCTAGAGATATTAGATAACTGGCCCAAAGACAAGTGCCACATCTTTGAATTTGAATCTAGGACATCTTATTCCAGAGTCCATACTTTTTACGTTTACCTTATTGTACTGCTTTAAAAATAACAATAATAACTAATATTTATTTGACTAATAAGTGTTAGGTGCTGTGTTAAGTACTTAAATCGATTTAATTCTCACCACTACTCTTTGAAGTAGGGCTCTATTTATATCCATATTTATTAATAGCTGAATAAAGATGAGTTTCAGTCAGGTTTGACTGCTTGTTCAAAATTTATACAGTAACACAGTAGAGATTGAACTGTAAGCTCTGTTAGTGCCGGGATTGGGTTAGTAATACCCCCTGCCTACATTCTAACATGAATATGAGGTTCAGATGACATCATGTGAATGAAAGCACTGTCTAAGTAGGACACTCTAAGAACATGAAGTGCTGTTATTTTTAAAGCACTATTTTCCCTGGGTTTTCAGCTAAACCTTGGGAATCTATGCCTGAGAAGAAAACTGTGTTTATGGAATTTTCAATCCTCATTCTTATGGAAATGAGGATTGTCCATACCCTTCTATGTGTTAACTCAGCAAATTGTCTTTCCTCCATGAGTAATCAATAAGATAATTTTGGAGGAAAATAATATAACTGGAAAACCAGGTTTTAAAAACTATTGATTAATTTGATATATATATATATATGTATGTATTCTATCATATTTTAAATTATTAATTATTGAAAATTTAATTTCCAATTTACTTGTTACTTATTTTTTACTTATTATTAATCATTTGCACCTGCAAATTTACATTATGGTAGTTGGCCATTCTCTTTTTTCAAAAACAACCTGTTTTCATGATTATATCTGATTCTTAAAAATTTCTAACAATTTATTGCTTTCTTTCTAGTTTAAACCTCATCGTATTTGTATGGGGTGTGTGCGTGTGTGTGTGTGTGTGTGTGTTTAATTTACATGGAGAATATAATTCATGAGATTCAAATATCTAATTCCTGAAGATTTTTGGTAACTGAACTTTAAACTTCTTTTGTATTAAATTAGGGACATAAAATGTATGTGCAATTGCTATAATATATATTTACTTTGGTCATCATGAGCAAACCTCATTTTTTACACAACTTTAATTTTATCATAATGTTTATCTTAGTTGCAAAAGTAAATACAGTGGTGGTTTTAAAACGAGATAGGTTTTTATTAGCTTCGCTCTGTGTTTACCTAACTGTTCAGGCTGTGGCTCTCACTTTCCTTTCTGCATGTTTTGATTAATGGCGCCCTGGACTTGTTCCAGAATATACTGATTATGGTCAGTGTACTTCAAAGATGATTTATTAATTGTGTTTGCGACTCAAATAATTACGTAATGATTGATCATATGCATTATTATAGGTTTGCCAATAAAATCAACAGTTAGATTTTAAGATAAAATTTTCCTGAGTGGATTTTTTTCAGCTATACACAAAAGACAAAATATTAACTTTTTTAAAAAGTATATTCAATATATACAGCTTAATGACCTTTTAAAGCATGATTATTAAATGTATTAGTCTTCTAAGTACATGTATTTTAAGTTTTATTTTAACATAATTTCAAAATAATATGTTTTAAATGAGATTACATAGATGTTTAAATAAAGTATTTCCATGTTTATAACTTTCCCTGGGAACAACCCTTACTGTAATTTCCTCAGATTTTACATGTATTTAGGTTTCAAATTACTGACGGACTTGAATTTCTGGTTTGAAAAATTTTTAATAAAAAGCTGTTAGAATTTTTCTGTGTTCTAGGTAAAGGGGATTTACCACATATTTCATATATATATGTTATGCTCCTATCATTTGAAAGACTTAGCATAAAATGTCTCTAAATTTGGCTTGATAATAGTTATTGTTTCAAACATTTTAAGTACTCTACCAATTAGAATAATGTGTAAATATTCATTATACCTGCTCAGAGGGGTTATTAATCAAAGGAAATGACTCCGTGATCATAATTTATAGTTCTGTATTGAAAGAAAAATAGTTGCATTTATTTTTTAATTATTTGATATGCTATATTCAAAATTTACCATCTTAACAGTGAAATTCTAGAACTTAAATCATCTACTATGATATACAACTAAATGTTAAATAGATATTTGGTTTCAATTAAAATATCAAGAAATGAAATAAAATATTTTATCATAATAGAACTGAAGGCTATTTCATGTTCTAAGCCTATATGAAAGTATATACTAGTTATATCAAAATAAGAAGATATAAACCCCACGAGTAACTGAGCTGTTGGCAAATAGAATAAGGCAATAAAATATAAGAAATAAAAATGAACAAAAAACCTAAATAAAAAATAAAAAATATATAATTATCCATAAGTATTTTTCCAGGATTTTTTTGTTTGTGCTTGGTAAATCATTACTAAAGTATAAAAAATACAGACATGATTTGTTTAAACATCAGTATTCAAAAGTATTTTCAGTAAAATTTTAGGACATATACTTTGTTTAATTGAAAATCTTTTACAATAATTTTGTTTCTAAATAATTCCCAAACATTATAATTTTTCTAGATCAAATTTATGCATGTTAGTTTTTAAAATGTTATTTTTGTAACAAATGAATATAAATTATCAGTGAATGAATGAAGCAATGTTATCATTACCAGCATTATCGAGTGCTTTCTGCTGCATACACCACTTCTAGCAACACAGAATAAAGACGTTAGCACAGGCTATGTTTTCCAAAACTTTGCATATGAAATAAAACAATGAAGAAAGATTAATGTATAACACACATTTATCTTTTATTTATTGGCCAAATTACATTTCCTGACAAACTATATTACGTATACAGCTGAAATATGCTAAATTCCATATTCAAGAACTATGAAATTTTAGAGGAGGGAGTTGATGTTCCATTTGGAGGACTGTGGAATAAGAAGGTGTGATAAGATCAGAGAAGACTGGCTAGATGGAGTTTAATTTTGTAGAGGAATGGAGGTTTCCAGAGACATAAACCAAAGAAAGGTAATGAAGAGACTAATAATTGAACCCAGTCTCCTGAGTCCCCTTATTTCTTTCAGCCATAGAACCCCCTTCTGCCACCTTGTGCATCACCAAGTTTTAATAGGGAAAGTGGCAGCCAGCATAGAGACTACATTTCCCAGCCTCACTGGCAGTGAGGCGTAGCCATGTGACAAAGTCCTTGCCAATGTGGTGTGAATGGAAATTATATGTACATTTTGGGGATCCTGCCCACAAAATGATTGGGCATACATTGCTTTGTTTCTCTTCCTTCTATCTAGCATTTAAGGAAAACATCCCAGGAGATGGCAGAGGAACAAGAGAGGAAGAACCATTGTCCCTGGACAATCCCATGGAGCAGGGCAGCATATCCACCATAGACTATCCAGCTAACTCTAGACTATTGTGTGAGAGAGAAATCACTGTCTAGATTAATTGTTCATGGTGCTTTGGGGTCTTGGTTTGAGAAAGTTGAGATACCTCCTAACTGAAAAGAGAGGCTTTCCCATCAAAGTAACAGAGCGCAGAAGTAAATGTGGAAGGAGAGTCTGCAAGATAGGGTCCAGTGACCATATCGTGAGATGCATGGAGATAAGAGCATAGCTAGCAAGGTAGATGAAACTCAGGTCACAAAGGACTCAAATTCTCAGCTAATTTATTTGGACTTCTTTCATGAATTGAATGAGGAACTGTTAAAGGTTTTGAGCTAAAGAATGTCATCATGAGCAGTGAGTTAGGAAAATTTCCCTAGAAACCATACATTTTCTGGAGGGAATGTTTGCAGATTGGCCGTGAAGATAGGAGGATAATACAGTAGTCCAGGAAGAGT
The DNA here is from genome assembly GCF_036562045.2 of Rhinolophus sinicus. NCBI lineage: Eukaryota > Metazoa > Chordata > Mammalia > Chiroptera > Rhinolophidae > Rhinolophus > Rhinolophus sinicus. The sequence continues at coordinate 145,886,992 of NC_133753.1, read as the reverse complement.
TCTCTGAAAAAGGATGGTGATTATAAGGGCGATTGGAAAAGGAAGGAAGGGATGAATTGAGAAACACTTAAGGTTGCTATCCTCTTACTATCAGACACCTAGGAAGCATCATCAGTTATTGGAAGCTTTTTGTTAAACATGGTCTTTATCATGTAAGTCTTCTGTCTTATTTAGAAATCAGCCTACCACAAAACTTGGATAAATAGAACTTGGTGGTCATGAGCACTGACTTCCAAAAACACTGGAAAAGTTTCGTTTTTCAGGTTTGCATATTTATATACTTAAATATGTAGATATATACTATATTAATTTTATATTATTTTACTTCTTTTCATTTATTTAATTTTCTTGAACTTAATTTAATCAGTAAGCTATTTTCAAATCATGCTATAAAAAATGTTGTCACTCTGAAAGGTATACTATAGCCCCTGAAAACTTTCTTTCATGTAGGGGTTCTTGTTAGTTCCAACCACAAGAAGTATTTCTTTTGGACATATATTTTCAGTTTAATCTGAAGTTATAGGATGTCTCTTTCTTGGAGATATATATTCTATTTATAGACTACAGAGAAAATCAACTTTTTCACCATTATAATGTTATGGATGTAGTGCTGACTTTATAAAGTGTTTTTCCTAGAGCCAAAATGAAATTTTGAGACTATGGGGGGATAAAAATACAATTTGTATTCACTAAGGCATTTGACAAACTAATGAAGTTATGAAATAATGATATGAAACCCAACAGACCTATATATCCTTATTTCAAGGAAACCATGAAAATAGTTTTTTTAATTGAGTTTTTTTTTTTTAAATTATAATTTATTGGGGTGACAATGGTTAGTAAAATTACATAGGTTTCAAGTGTACAATTTTGTAAAAAATCATCTATATATCACATTGTGTGTTCACCACCCTAAGTCAGTTCTCCTTCCATCACCATATATTTGACCCCATTTTTTTAAAATTAAGCAATAAATGGTACCATATACACTATAAAAACTGTTAAACAGATATCATTTGTTCATTTGTTGTCAAATGCTATGTGTACAAGTAAGACAAATGAAAATCTTGGTATTCTTACTGAGTAGTAAGATGGTCTTTCAGGTCTAAAGGATGATTTTGGACTCTTGCATACAAACTCTTAGGGACATACACCAATATCTTCTAAGGGAGGAAAATAGGAAAGCATAGTAAAGAAAATTTAGCATTACATATTATCATTACACATGGTTATAGGCCTCTGCCTTTTATCTCACTCTTAATATAATAATGGAATGCCTACTATGTGCCAAGTACTGTGCTTGGTACTCTAACTATATCACCAAACAAAATAGACCAACTATTTTCTTTTTCATGAGAATATGATGTAATTGCAGAAACAGATCAATAAATAATTACACTGTGATGAGGCCATGTGATATGATAGCTCCAGGTGCATTTGGAATGCCTAACTAAAATGAATGCCAGAGGTAGTCATAAATACACAAAATAAAAATTGTTACCTTCTTATTCATTAACCAAGTATGGACACACAGATAAGTGACCGCAAATGAAAAAAATACATTATTTGATAGAGTTCAAAAATGAACTTCCAAAATTGGGAATTTAATGCAAATTGACACACACACACACACACACACACACACTCTACAACTAGCATGATACCTGGCACATAGTAGGTACTCTATAAGTATCAGTTGATAATTATCAGTTACATGAAGTAATAAATGGATCTTGTCTATAATGACGTAAAAGAACTTTTAAGTGGATCTCACCCAGCTGAGTCTTTCCCTTCTGTTTAAATGGTACTGCCATCTACACAGTAACAAAAGCCTGAAAGTAAGAGTCATCTTTAACTTCTCCCTTTCCCCTAGCCCCACAGATAGTTCATCTGCGTGTCTCATACTTTCTGCCCCTAAATATCTCTTAGAAACTTATCACTTGTTGCTCATTTCCACTGCCCCTAACCTGGTATAAGCTACCGTCATCTTTTCCCTAGTTACCACCATCTGGTCCATTTTGGTCTCCCCATTTCACTTCATAATCCTCTAATCCATTCTCTACGTAGTGAACTTCTGAAAACAAAAATTAGGTTGTATTTTTATACTTCTCCCTATTTCTCCCAACTTCCTATCCTTTTCCTAAAATATTCCAGTGGCTTCCCATTGAACTTAAAATCTAAGCTCAGTACCATGGTTACATGCTCTGAATGACCTTGCAGAGGCAAGTCTTAAAATTAATTATGTGATTGATTTATTTATTTACAAAGATTTGGGAAACATAGGCATACACCACTGATTCTCATTCACAGTAGTTATATTCTGTAAAGTTGTTGTGAACACTGAATTAACAAATACTGAATCACTGTCCCTAGGGGAAATACAGGGTTAGGTTCCTGGTCACAGTATATTTTATCAACCAATCAATATATAACCTTATTTTTCGTATGTTTCTGTTTAAAAACACCTTATGTGATATATATTGTTGAGTCATTAACATTGAACTCATGGCCAACAGCACTATTCATGCCTGAATGATGCTTTTCTGACACATGGGCAGACAGTCCCTAACTTATTATGGTTTGACTTATGATTTTCCGACTTTACAATGGTGCAAAAGTGATAATCATTCAGTAGAAACCATACTTTGAATTTTAAATTTTGCTCTTTTCCCAGGCTAGCAATAGTCGGTAAGATCCTCTCTCCTGATGCTGGGCAGCGGCAGTGAGCTGCAGTTTCCAGTCAGCCACGTGATCACGAGGTTAAACACCTGATACTGCACACTGTATTGTGTTGCCAGCATTTCTTTTTTTTATATTGCATTTTGTTTTCGCATCCCGTTGTGTCTCCAAAATGCCCATCTGTGTCTCCTTCTAGGGAGAACAAGAAAAGGGAGGCAATTACTCTTGAGATGAAAGTCAAGATAATTGCTGAACTGTAGGCCAATATAAGTGCCCTGAGCATGTTTAAGGTAGGCTGGGTTAAACTGGCCTCTGAGGTTCCGTAAGTCAGGTGTATTAAATTAATTTTCTACTTACAATATTTTCAGCCTCCACTGGGTTTATTGGACCCCATCATAAGTTGAGGAGCATCTGTATTTACTCCTGTAAGGCACATCACAGCCTTGTACTTCGGAATACTAAGCAGTACTTCAGCATTACACTGGAGGGTCATTTTTAAAAAGCCAAATCACCAATAAAAAGCACAAAAATGCAAAAAATGTGGCACTAAGTATACAGCAAAAAAAACACTTGTTTATAGTATGAGCTGTGAAACCAGAACGTACTAATCTTGTTCCACCCCAGCTGAGCACATGTACCCAGGGACTCACATTTTTTTACTGCTCTGCACATACACATATCCACAATGACTGAGGAAGCAACCCAAGTATTGATTTTGAGGTTATGAATAAATTTTAGCGAGTGGGTGAATTTGGAAATACAGAATTCATGGATAAGGAAGACTGGCTGTAGTTGGTATTGAAAGCCATGGGACCTCAGGAAATCACCTAGATTCTGAATATAAGGATACCGAAATTGAGCCCTGGGACATTTCAGAATGTGGGAGTCAGGCTCTACATATTACCAATTAGAGACCAAGCTCTGAGGAATAGAGACTATTAAGGTAGGAAGAAAATGAAGTGATTATGGTTTAATAGATGCTAAAAATACATTTCAAGAAGGAAGGGCAACACTAAATGCTGCTGAGAAACCAAGTACAATAAGAACAGAGTCGCTACTAGGGTCTCAGGGGCCTTCAGGAGACAGATGGTCAATTAGAGTAGAATGAGGTGTGAATTAGAATACATAGAATATGGATAAAGAGTTCAAGAAGATTTGCTCTAAAACAGAGCAGATAAGTGGAGAAGTAGCCAGAGAGGGCTATAGGCTTAAGGGAGATTTTTGCTTGCTTCCTCGTTTAATGTAGGAGGTAAGAATACATTTTTATGCTTTTGGTAATGATCAAGTCAAATAGAAAATGTGATCTGACCAAGTCACTCAGCATTTCTTGGCCTTAGTTTGTCTCTATATGAAATGAGGGACTTAAGCAGATAAAAATTTTCTCGATTTACTTTATATGTAAGAAAACCCTGTACTATAGTGATTTAAGAGTATAGATTCTAAAATCTGACTGCCTGGGTCTGTGTTTTAGCCTCACAACTCACTATCTATCAGATTTTGGATATCCCACTTAACCTTTCCTTATCAATACAAAGGGCAATCCAGGTATTGCTACCTGGGTTTGTGAGAATTATGAGGTAGTGCATATAAAATCCTTGGCACAGTGCTCAGCACGTAAATAGCACTCAGTACATGTTAACTGTATTTTACTGTTTGTCATCATGATTTTTATCATCCCATCTCTAAGATGCTATCAGCTGTGAGTGAATCGCATATTTATAACACACATTCTTTTAGCTCTCTCCACATACTCTATAGGGTATAGAGGGTATAGAAATGTCTTCTGCTGTTTTCTGTTATACTGTTATTAACAATGATCATTACTATGAATGAGCCCATAGGAAGTCTCATATTTAAAGCAGGATTCTTTGGAGGAAACAGTTTTCCTAATAAAAAATTATTCAACAAGTATTTGAAGAAGGCCTGCTATTTGCCAGGCTTTGTTTGAAGTGACACAATAGTGAACAAAACAAAAGTCCTAGTTCTCATGGAGCTGTAGTCTTAGTCAAAAAAGAGAAATCTTGACCTCGCCACAAATTTCAATTCCTTTTCAAAGTCCTACGGCATATGTGTTTGAAAGTTCAGAAAAGCATGTTTAAAAATTATATATAAAAGAAAAAAGATTTTTTTCGAAAGAAACAAATGGAAGAAGAAGGGGAAGAAGGAAAAAGAAGGGAGGGAGGGAGGGAGGGAGGGAGGGAGGGAAGGAAGGAAGGAAGGAAGGAAGGAAGGAAGGAAGGAAGGAAGGAAGGAAGGAAGGAATGGGGTGAGGGAGGGAGGAAAGGGAAGGGAGAAAGTTTCAGTATGGTAATATATAAAGGTTAAAAGTTTATTTTTCTGGTTGTCTGGGTTCTTGCGCATATCTGTCATATCTTCTTGGGAGGTTGGGTGTTAACAATTGTTTTTTATGATTTAAATTTGCTATCATTATTTTAGAAATCATCTTACTTTAATCTTAAGGTTATCTACTTAGTGGAGTTCCATAGTATAGCATATGTAACTATTAGACTTAAATTAATCTCAGAATTCAGGCTCACATTTATTGAGTACTAGGCACTATACCATTTCCTTTCCTCAAGGAGCTAGCAGGTAAGGCAGGTAGGTAAAAAGAAAATTTCTACATAATATAAGTTTTAAAATACAGATTATATACAGGCTACATATAGGAAAACAAGGGATTTTATTTAGCTCATTTAATTAACTGCTGACTCAAATGCATTTCTGAATTATCTTTAAAAATATATATTTATTAAACATGTAACTAACATACAGTATTATATTAGTTTCAGGGGTGCACCATAGTTATTCAACATTTATATACATAAAGAAGTGATCACCATGATAAGTCCAGCAACCAGCTGACACCATACTATGCTATTACAATATTATTGACTGTACTCCCCATGCTGCACATTACATCCCCGTGACTTATTTGTTTTATACCTGGAAATTTGAACCTCTTATTCCCCTTCACCTTTTCCTTCCCTTTTTTAATTTTTCAATTACAGTTGACATTCAATATTATTTTCTATTAATTTCAGGGGTACAGCATAGTGGTTAGACATTTATATAATTTAAGAAATGATCCCCCTGACTAGTCTAGTCCCCATCTGGTTCTTGGTTATTACCACATTATTGACTATATTCCCTATGCTTTACTTTGCATCCCCATGACAATTATGTAGTTACAATTTGTACTTAATGCCTTCACCTATTTCACCCTGCCCCCTAACACCCTTCCATCAATCACCTCAACAAATCTAGTACCCATCTGACACCATACATAGTTATTACAATATTATAGACATTATCCCTTATGCTGTACCCTACAACCTCATAACTACTTTGTGACACCAATTTGTACTTCTTAATGCCTCCCCTTCTTTCATCTATACCCCAATCCCCCTCCCATCTGGTAACCATCAAAGTGTTTTCTGTATCTATGAGTTTGTTTCTGCTTTGTTTATTTTATTCTTTAGATTCCACATATAAGCAAAATCACATTGTATCTGTCTGACACTCCACTGAGCACATCACCCTCCAGGTCCAAACATGCCTCCACAGATGGCAAGAACCCATTCCATTCCCTGGCCAAGCAGTATCCCATTGTATATATGTAGCCCCTACTTTTTATCCATTCATCCATCGACAGACACCCAGGCTGCCTCCTCATCTTGGCCATTGTAAACAATGCTGCGATGAGCATATGGATGCACACGGCCCCTCGAAGTAGCATTTGGGTTTCTTCGGATAAATATCTGGAAATGGGATTATTTGGTTTTAATTTGTCTCTTGTTATAGCCTTTGTTTTGTCTGGTATAAGTATTGCTATTCCACCTTTTTTAGTGTTTTTCATTTCCATTTTCATGAAATATCTTTTTCCACCCCTTTACTTTCCATCTGTGTATATCTTTCCATCTGAAGTGATTCTCTTATAGGCAGAATATGTAAGGTTTTTCTTTTCTTATCCATTCAGCCCTCCTTTGTCTTTTGATTGGAGCATTTAATACATTTACATTGAAATTAGATATGTAATTAGATATGAAATTTGATATGATAGATATGTTGCCATTGCAATTTTATTATTCATAATTTTGATCTTTTTTTCCCCCCATCCTAAAGAAGTCTCTCTAACATTCACTGTAATGCTGGTTTGGTGCTAATGAACTCCTTTAGCTTTTTCTTGTCTGGGAAGCTCTTTATCTATCCTTCAATTTTAAATGGTAGCTTTGCTGTCATTTAAATAGTCTATTAGAATAGTATTGGTTGTATGCCCTTGCTTTTCATCACTTTGAATGTTTCCTGACACTCCCTTCTGACCTGCAAAGTTTCTGTTGAGAAATAAGCTGACAATCTTATAGGGAGTTCCTTATAAGTTACCAGTTGTCTTTCTCTTGCTGCGTTTAGGATTCTCTCTTTGTCTTTAACCTTTGCCTTTGTTATTATAATGTATCTTGGTGTGGGCCTATTTATGTTCTTCTTGTTTGGGACTCTCTGCACTTCCTGGATTTTTATATCTATTTCCTTCACAAGGTTAGGAAAGTTTGCAGTCATTATTTATTCAAATAGGTTCTCAATCCCTTGCTTTCTCTCTTCTCCTTCTGGTTCCCCTATGATGCAAATGCTGGTAGACTTGATGTTGTCCCAAAGGTCTCTTAAATTATCCTCATTTTTATTGGATTCTCTTTTTCTTTTTTTTGGACCCTCTTTCTCAGGGTCTCAGGGAGTCACTAGATTGGGAGGCTTTGTGGTCACCAAGTTAATGTAGATTCTGGTTTGGTGCCACTGCTGAGCCTGGAGCTACTCAGCAAAAGTCTCAGCACACCGAGGCCAGTTGCTGCCCACCTTGAGCGCATGGACTCTGATAGTTTTCCAAGAAAGAGTGCAATGCTGGTGGGTCTGGCTGCTCAGGAGGAAGTATCTCTGGCATTGGGGAAGTTGAGCAGAGCTCACCAAGCCAATCAGATTCAGATTTGGATGTGTATGGGGGCGGGCTCAACATAGGAAAGATGACGCCCACCTGCAGGCTGCACAGAGGAAGAGGACCCCACACAGGGAAAATGGTGACTTTTCTCCAGTCCTCCTCCTGAAGCCACACACCTCAGTCTACCCCCTGTATGCCTCTAGTGCCCTCTGAATCACCGTCCCTCCACCAGAGCCCAGGGTGAATGCCTGTGAGTGAGTGAGTCTGTGCATGTGCTCCTTAAGAGAATGTCTGGGTTTCCTGCAGCCCTCTGTCCCACCCAGATGGTTGGACTCCCTACTGTTTTTCCCAGCCAGATGTTGTGGGGGATCCTCTTCCTGACACCAGTACTCTGGACTAGGGAGCTTATTGTGTTGTTGGAGTCCCTTGCTCCTCTGGGTGGGGAACCTCCATGGCTGAGAAATGCCTCTTGATTCTTAACCACCACATGGAGGTTTGGGGCCAGCCTGTTTCACGTCTCCACCCCTCCTACCAGTCTCAATGTGTCTTCTTCTTTATAACCTTAGTTACAAAACTTCTCTTCAGCTAGACTTCAGATGCTTCTCCAGGTTGATTGCTCTGTAATTCAATTGTAATTTTTATGTGTTCACAGAAGGAATTAGGCACTGTATTTATCTACTCCTTCATCTTAGATCTCCCTCAGTATACTCTGGATTATGTTTCAGAGACACTATTACCACTTGTATTTTCAGTGAACCAAACTGAAATTTTCTTTTTGTTCAAGTCACCTGTAACTTTTAAAACTTTTGTTAATCCTTGCATTTATATTATTTTACTTAATTTTCTACTGTTTTATTTTTCATTTTTTTCTAAACTTTAATATTATTGTTAACCTGTTCTACATCGCAAATAATTTATGATTACAGGGCTTCCAATTCAATGATTTATTCACTCTCAATTTTCAGGATATCATGGATCACCGATTTACTCTAAGAATCTTAAATTTATTACTTATTATGCTCCTATTTGGATTCCAAGCAATAAGGGGAGCACTAATGTGGATAATCTAAACTAGCAGACAGTAATTCTTATGCCCCTACTGTTTTCTTTCTTTTCTTTCGTTCTTTCTTTTTTTTTTTTTTTTGGTCCACTTGTTACACTTAATTATGTTAGTGTTGAAATGGATTGTATTAATTATCTAATCCAAAATATATGACTGCGTAGCCTTTATAAATGTTTTATGGACAAAATGCTTAATGCTTTAATTGAAAGCCCATTTCACCCAGTAATATTCATTTACTGGCCCTAGTTCTGCTTTCTGTGTCATATTATATAAATTTTTCTACGTTAAAGCCACTCATGTAGAGTCATGTTCTACGTGCATACAACTTACGCATATTCACCATACATTCTCCATTCCCTCTCCCACCATAAAAAGAGGCAAGGGAGAAAATAGGATAAAAGAACAATTTAAATAGTTATGGACATTCTACTCAAATATATACCTGGGACTGTGTATGAAATGAAAAACATATATCTCTTTTCTCTCTACCTGTCTGAGTTCCCATTATCCTTCCATGACATAAACAGAATATTTTAAGATAAACCTTTTTCGTACAATATGGCCACTAAATACAAGGCAACTACTTTCATTTTCTGCTGCTTGATGAAAACAAATAGCCATTTATCAAAATAGGAGGAAAAACTTGTGATGTTGGATCAATTAAAGTTTGTATATTATGCTTGAGTATAATATTTTCCTAAGGACTTTTCAGGATAATTTGATTTTCACCTTAAGACCTACATTAGAATCCAATCCCTAAATAAGATATCACTCCATTTAATATGGAGATTCTTTCATCCTTTGATATTTTTCTTTTGCAAGCTAAAAGAGCCTAAGTTTATCAACATTCCCCAAATATGACATGGTTTTCACATGGTCAGTCTCTTGGTTGCTTTTCACTGAATGCATATAGTTTGCCAATTTTCCATTAAAATTGTGTCTCCAGAGCCTTCTTATATCTCAGTTGTGGTGAGTTCAGTACAAAGAATAATGGGACACTGCATTTCTGTTAATGTGTGTGTTCCCTTGCTGTTGCACCTTTCATTTCTGAGATATAACTAATTTTTTTTTGAAAACCTACTGAAAAAGACAAATACAATAGTCCTGACTTTCCCAACTCGTCATGTGGGCCACCATTTGGATTTGCGTCATATCTGAGTTTCACCAGCTCCCTCCTCAGTTTTTGTCACTTCTTGGTAAAACTTGCACTATGAGTTATCTATTAAATCACTTCACTTTTTATATTAAACATGCTTATTTAATGAAGAAACTACACTTTCGTATCTTACATCGAAAACCAGTATCACTTAAAGGTAAATATAACATTTAATACAATATGAAATTAATGAATACAATAAAATATGATATTGTTGTCTGCAGATTCTGCACCTAAGTATGGTTCTCTCTATAAAAAGACCTACTAGCCATCAGCTCTTTGAGAGAGATATCACTGATTGTACAGTTGTGTAGCCACTGCTGCTCCTCAGTCAGAACACTTGCCATGTAACTGCCATGGAAGGGCAGGCCATAGTGTAAGGAATTAGATATAGATTTGAGAGTTAGTTGCTATGTGATTTGGGGCATGCAGTTTAAGCACTCTGAGGCTCAATATTCTAATTTCTAAAATGAGAATAGTCATACCCATCTCATTAAAGTTAATGAGATGACAAATAGAAGGTGCCAGGCACATGGTAAATGCTCATTACTGATCACTACTACTGTTCTTGTTCGTGTTCATTTTATCTCCCAGTGTCCAACTGTCTAGGTTTGAATATAATTGTTTTCCAAGTCAAGTTAATCACTTGTGGTAAAGTTATACTGTGAATGCATTTGATTTATATTTTACCATGGTTAATAACTTATAACCAACTAATTTTTATCATCAGAAAATCCAGAATAATTAGAACGTGGCCAAAGATGAATTTAGAAGTGTGATGTTATGTAACATTGGTGCTTGTTTGCTGATACCATATACCCTCTGCGTACTCAAATCGTAAATATCATTCAGCACATATTTGCTGAGTACCTAGTATGATCTAGGCACTGAGGGTATGACAGTGAGCAAAAGAGCTGACATTACATTCTAGTGGTGGGAAACAAGCACAACAATAAATAAGCAAGGACATATCAAATAATAATCAAAAGATGTACGGATAATTAAAAGACGGTGTTGTAAAAGATACTGAATGATGAGACGCTTCCTCTTTAATATAGAGTGGTCATGGAAGTTCTCTGAGGAATTGATATTTATAGGGATCATAATAAGCAGACCTCCCTACAAAGACTGCGAGGAAACAGGTCATGTAATGGCCCTCAGTTGAGCCAAACCTGGCATATTAAGCAATAGAAAGATGGCCCCTGTAGTGGTAAAGATAGTGAGTGGTATAAACATGCAGTCAGTGAATCGGATAGGGTCAGATCACATAGGGCTTTGGAGGTCAATATCCTTTAAGCTTAGTTCACAGTGTGGTGGAGGATTTTAAGGAGGGAAATGGCATGGTCTGATGTTTGTTTTAAATGATTGCTATATCGCTTTGTGGAAAATGGATGTGGAGTTATGGTTGAGTGAAAAGAGAATGATCAGTTAGGAGGTTATACTGCAGTCCCAGTAAAAGTCAATGATGGCTTAGGCCGTTTGGGGAAATATTGAGAAGATCCTAGATCCTGAATATGTTTTAGCAGTAAAGTTGCCAGGACTTGCTTGTAGATTTGACAGAGCAAGAAGGAAATCAAGAGGATTCCTATGTTTTTGGCTTGAAAAACTAGGTGAGTGGTGCAGTTGGTGCAGACATGGGAAGGACAAAGAAAGAAGCAGGTTTGCAGAAAAAAAAAAAGAAAAGTTGTGTTTGTGCTAGGTTAACTTTAAAATGCTTAGCAGACATCAAAGCAGAGATACCAAGACATATGCCCCTGGAGTTCCTGGGAGAAGTGAGGTCTAAAGATAAAGATTTGAGAGTCCTAAACATTTGGGATTTATGGTTATGATCTTAAAGTGAGAACCGTTAGCATGGGTGGGTGTTTCTCTTCAGCAGTGCTTGAGTGGTTCCTAATGTGGAGCTTTAAACAGCAAGTACAGTGAAGGTTAAAAAAAAGAGGCGTTATTGTAGTGTCAGAGTTCCAGGTTTTATTCTTTAATAGATTGTAACATCTGTGGGACAATGAATTCAGCCCATTTTTGATTATCTCTTTTATGGATTATACCTGGATTTAATAGTCGAGTGGTTGCTTTCCGGGCTGTCAATTCATCTGAACAATTCTATTATGTGTTCCTGGAAACTTTAGTATGATATCAAAACTGAATTTTAAAATATATATATAGTAGTGGGGGAAAAGTTCCAAAAAGACATAATTACTTTATTTAAATTACTTTATTTACACTTTAAATTGAGCTGTTCTCTTCATGTATAATCACGGAATAAAAAGAATTTTGGGGGAGCCTTTTAAGTCATGGATTCTAACTTCACAGTCAGCCAGGTAGAAAAAACAAAGATACATGAAACCATAATGGGCCAATTATTTGGGTGACTGTGATAGTCATTAGTTCTGTTCACTAAATATTTCCAGCTCTCTGCCTTCTTGGCACATAGTAAAATTGAACTTCGTAGTTATAGTTGAGTGAGGCTAGAAGGCTAGTTCTTACCAGCAAGTTTTGATTAAAAGTGTCAGGTGTAATTTTGGAGCCAGAGAACTTTCTTTCCTTTTGCTATAGTAACTGGCAATGTTGGTCCTGTCATCCTAGGTCCTGAAATGAGAACACCACAGAGTGGAGCTCTCAGGCATACCTGATGGACATATGGCACAAATGAGAAGTTAAAGCTTTGTTGTTTCAAGCCACTGAGGTCTTGGGGTATTTGTTACTGCAGTGTAACCTAACTTATTAAAACAGAGACATGTCCACTTACAGCATATCCTTAGTAACATCACACTACTGTTTTAAAAGTAGTGACAAAGGAACATTGATCAAAAGTTCAATACCACTGCCATGAAGTGAATATTGACACCTTTACTGTAAGCAAGTAGAGGGTCAGAATAAATCACTGTTTAGTTCTATTACTACAAATTTAGGAATATATAGCATACTTCCAAATGTTACAATTTGGAAGTTTTCTTTTCTCTCAGTACCAATTTAATTGTATAATATGGCAACTTTAGGACAACAACGATTCAACAATTTTACAAAGAAATTGATATCGTTTTTAATAAAGAAAAAAATAGCATTTTCGTCTTTTTCTCAAGCAGGCAGTGGAAGTAGATTTTATTATTCACAGAGCTATTTAACAAACGTTCTTTTATAAGCTCATCTTGTGCCAGTCAATACAAATGGAGTCCAGCCCCCATCCAGAAGGTTAAGAGAGAAAAACACTCAGATTTGACATCACTTCACCCCACCTAATGACTTCACTTTCCATTTGACTTGCTTGTTGTCTGGCTTAGTTATTCATTGAACCCAAAAAAATGTACTAACCAAATTAAAGCTGTAGTCTTCTCTCCTACTAAGTAAGCAGAGATTAACCACAATGCAGATGATCCAGAAACTAATAGACTAATTTTTAGTCGTAGACTTTTTGAGGTGGGGCTAGAGTAAGATAGTCCTTTCCATTCCTTTATCAAATACTTAATGGTATCTTTATACATTGTTTACTTTAAACTGGCATGGAATGTTGCCAGATGAAGCATGGTAGGAGGGGGCTTTTTTTCATGGTCATTGTCTATGCCCATTGTCTATCTCCTCACGATTTCTCTATATGTCCTCTTTCCTGGACTTTGTTTGGTGTAGCATTTGCCTGCACTACACTGATAGTATCTATAGGAAAAAATTTCTGGTATTCCAACCTAATGTTTGCAGAGAATTTCCTCTGTACCTTATTCATTGCAAACTAAATATTCCACTCTAAAGGACATCCTACTATACTGGTGTAGTTCTAAGAATATCAAGCAAAGATGTTGGTGACTTGGGTTCCAGTTTCAACTGTGCAATTTACTGAACTGTATGCCGTGTTTAACATCTTTCAAATCTGTCTCCTTTCCGTGTCCCTGTTACTGCCTGGTTTATATAGCTTCCTTCCAGAGTGATCCTTTTAAGATGTTAATCACTTCAAATCTTTTAATGAGTCCTTACAGTTTTCAGGATAAAGTTCAAACCTCTTAGCTTAGTACACAGAGTCTTTCATGAGCTGCCCCTTACCTGACTCTCTAGCCCTGAGGTTGTGACCTCGCAGCCTGTTAGCAAAACTCAGCTCGCATATGTGTTTGTTCTGGTCTGTACCGTGTTTTCTTAAAAATTTGGTACCGACATTAATTTAAAAATTGAGAGATTTCTGGCTTCTCTTGAAATTATAAGATTATCCCCTCATATGGTAGCAATTGGCTATACTGACTGAACAGTGAGTATGTGTCTTTAGAGAGGACATGCACTCCTTAATTTAGCACAGTCCTTACCCACAAAGTTTCACTCATTTATGTCACTTGTGGGCATTTGAATTTTCATCTTTCTCTGGCCTCCTCTCCAGCCACTTTTTAATGCTTCTCCTTTATATCACTGAATTATACCAAGTTCTCCTAAAGTTTTATGCTTACCCTTGCCTGGATGCCCTCCTGCCTTTCCATTTCTTTATCTCACTGATCCATCCATTTCCTTTAAAGTACAATTCAATTGCTGCCTTCTTCAGAAAACTCACCCAACCTTCCTTTCTCATGCGCCTGTGCCACCTTATTCTCCCATAGCATCTATCACATTGTACAGTATTTGTTGATTTATTTGTTGGTATCCCCCACTAGGATCCCCACTAGGGTGTGAACTCCTTGGGGACAGAGGCAACATATAATTTGTCTTTGTATTATAGTTTAGGCTCTGAGGAACCATTGCCACCCTCAGTATTACTATCTATAAAATGAATTAGATAATCTCTAGGTTCTTTTATTTGAAAATGTGCTCTCTACGCTTCATTTTGGGGAATCTAAGGTCAGAGGTTGCTCTGAATAGATTTTAACAAAAGGTCAGATACATACTAAACAAGACTTAAAGATACTAAAGCATGTGGTGTCCTAAAGTGCCAAGTTAACAAAGGTATCCTCCTTCAAAGGCGACTATATGCTTTGATTAGTCGTTCCTATATAGAAGCTGACTGAGGGATCATTGTCCTAAGACAGCAGAAGGCTAATCCATTAATCAATCTGATGACATTTAACAGAAAGGAATTATTGATGCTTCAAAGAGGACATTTAATAGCGACCTATTTGACATCATAAGGAAGATGAGAAAATATGTCAGAAAGAAATAGAATCTGAATCAAATGCTATAAATGGGGTTAGTTTCCATTTAAAAAGCAGAATAGAAAATGGGTGCCTACTGCCATTGTCCCCAGTTTGAGGGGTGGTGATCATCAAAGTCAGTTGGCATGACAATGAACGCCTTAAAACCATTTGACACAGAAATTCTGCCTCCAGGAATTTATCCTAAGGAAATAACCATGAATGTACATAGAGATCTGAATGTTGTTTGTAGTAGGAAAAAAAAAAAGAAAAAAAAATCTGGGGTGGCTGGTCAGCTCAGTTGGTTAGAGCGTGGTGCTGATAACACCAAGGTTGCTGGTTCGATCCCCACATGGGCCACTGTGAGTTGTGCCCTCCTTAAAAAAAAAAAAAAAAAAAAAAAAAAGGAAGTAATTTAATTGTCCAAAATTAGGAATTTGTTTAAGTCAATGATTTTAAAATAGAACTTCTTACTTAGAGTATAGGGTTCTGCAGGAATGTGTTGATAACCATCTCAGAAGAATTCTGCACTTCATTCTGCACTTCAACCAGAATTATTTCATGTTCAATCAAGAGCTGGGAGCCTGTGGTCTTCTGAC
The DNA here is from genome assembly GCF_036562045.2 of Rhinolophus sinicus. NCBI lineage: Eukaryota > Metazoa > Chordata > Mammalia > Chiroptera > Rhinolophidae > Rhinolophus > Rhinolophus sinicus. The sequence goes on along the minus strand of NC_133753.1, from coordinate 145,871,475 downwards.
TTCATTGTTTTTTCTTCTGTCCACCCAGGTTGTAAAATGGATAGTCATAATTTTCATTTTTCTCACTTGTGTCTACCTAGGTGGAGCATCTATTATTGTGTTATTTCTTTTTTCTGTAAGTGAAAACTGTTTTTTTTTAAATGCCAGTGGTCAAAATTTCTCTATTGAGAAAAATTGGCACAAACTAGGACATTCAAACAGGTCCTGAAACTGTCATATGACTCATTGTTTTGATTTATACAATTAGAGTTTTGTAATATACTTTATTCCTCTAATTCATTAAATGTGTATGTTAGCGCGGATTTATAATTTGGTATTGAACACACTTGACCTCAAATAATTCTTACAGTTTGACTTTACTTTTGGCACCTAAAAGGTAGACGTTAGATACATGTTCCATCTGCCCCACCTTCCTTCTCAGACATGAATGTTCTTGGGAAATACTGTCTTAGTTGGAATTCAGGATCTTAACTCATCTCTGAGTTATCCTACTATGATCACATTGACACCCCCCAAAATGTAATGGTTTTGTGTCATATTTTTTACATATATGTATGTATGTCAGTACTTTCCCATGGTTATTTTTGTTTTAATGTTGGGAAATGAAAATTGGGTGGCCACTTGAGCTTGAGGACTCTGAAGAAATAATGCGAGGTAATGTGTTTCAAATAAAGGAAAATGGGAAGATTCAGAAACATCAGTTACTCCCCAAAAATCCTCTACAACCCACAGCCCCCGAAAAAGTAAATAAATAAAAGGTGAATAATTCATAAAGACAAGCAATCAGAATAAATAAGTGAATGGCACTTTTTATTTAAGGTGAAGGTGATATCATTTATTATTGATGATCCTATTCATGAAAAAAAACTAGAAATGAGGCGGCTTTATAGAGATTCTTTATGAACCATTTCCCCAAAGAATCTTAATGTTTTAATTAATTAAAATGCAAACCTTTCAGGATTCTAGCTTATAAAGAACATTTTGTTTAAAAGAATTGTAACTTAAACTGAAATCATTTATACAGTTGTTTTAACTAAAATAATTTCTTTGAACTACCACATGTAGTAGATTTGGGGTAAATTTTCAAATATTTTTTAAATGTCATAGTTTTGCAACCTCTTCTGATTTAGTAATTCTAATTGTTTTAATACATTAAGGCTGCTGTTCATTTACTCTGAGAATCAAGCACAGAACCTCATGGATATTAAAAAAAAGGAATCAGATTTGTAAACAATCAATTTAATAACTTGAACTTATATACAAATATATTTTTTCATGATTAAACCTTTGATATATATATCAAAGTGTTTCCAGTGAAGCGTTTAAAGCTAGGAATGACTGTGCCAAGCTAAGTTTTATTATTGAAATATTCTTATGACACTTCTTGGTTAAAATTTTAAGTTAAATACCCACAGTATATACTTTTAGAATAGTAGCACTACCTGATTTTATTTTTCAGATCCTATTTGAGAAATAATATTTTATTTATATATAAAAGTATATAACTTTTAAAGCATACATACACACACACACACACACACACACACACACACACACATTATTTAGGTTTGACTCAAAACCTGTGAGAGTGGGAGACGGAAGATTATTCAGAAATGAGCATAGTGAAGTTGGTGACATAGCCATAATTTCCTGACTATTGCACAGACCTGGATTCTGCTGCATGTCCAGCATTATTTCCACTAATCTTGTAGCCTCTATAAATGAATGTGTACCCTAGAATTTCTTACAGCTTAATAAAAGCAAGTTGCAATATTGAACATACATTATAATGGCAATTAATAAAAATTAGAACAGAAAATAGTAAATACTTTTCTATTGGTACATAAACATCCTGAAGGGTTACATATAAACTGTTAATTATGGTTACCTCTGCGGCAGGTGGGGGTTGAAATTGGGGGTATATGTCAATATCTCGGGATTTTAGCCATTTCTGAAGTGCAGTCTAAATATAGTCATGCATGGCTTTTAGAATTGAAAATAAAATAATTTTTAAAACCATAAAGTGTGTATGGGTGGATTTTGGGGTATTTTCTGGGAGTGTTTGGACTATACCAGGAAGGGGAAGGGATGATAGAGAGATAATTGGCATAGTCGGTACCGTTTTGTGAATAAAAGAGGTCATTGCTCTGTCTTTGGAATCTCTACGTGATATTTTTTATAGTTTGTTTTGACCTACTGGTTGACAGAAACAAAGTAATTGAAAGTCAGCATCTTTTCAGACTCATTCTAATTTTTTCATTGTTTTGGGAAATACTCAGTAATCAGAGAAACTGTCTGTGGTGCTATATTGCACAGCAGATTGATATCCATCAAAGGGGGGGCGTTTGTTTCATCACAATCGCCTTGATAAATTAAAAGTAATGAATTCAGTTGAAAACCACAAGTATGTTCTTGTAATTCTGTGTCGTATAATTTTTTTTGGTCCTGTTGGTAATTCCTTTGGGCTTTGTTCAGAGGGGTGGAGGCGTGGGCTGTGACTACCTCCGCTTTCACTCCACCCACTTAGGATGTGGCATCTGATTTACGAAAACTAAAAACATGACTTTTCACAGGAGCTCCTTATTCCTTTTTTAAAAGTTCGTTTGAATCAGAAGTGGGATTAGTCAAAGATATCCCCTGCCCTTGGGGTATGTTCCTTAGAAAAGCCAGAGGATCCAGCCCTTAATTCCTGGTTCGTAAGATAATATCCATAGTTGGGTGAGGTTCTAGAGATGGAATAATCTGGCACAGTGCATCTCTGACTGAAGTCTAAATCTGACTCTTGGGACTGGTGGACTATGAATTGGTCTGTCTGTGTGAATTTCAATTTCCTTTTTAAACTAATCAACTTCTTGTCAGAAATACCTAAATGAGCTCCCTGTTAAACTTCTTCTCTGACCTTCTGAATCATGCATTTGCTTTTCTGTCTGACAGCTTGTCATCTTTATTCTATGCCCAGAGCAACCAACAGTGGTCCTCACCCTCTCTTAGTGGCTCTCTGAAGTGATTCTCCAAGCTGTATTCTTTATCATACAGGAAACTATCTTCATTTGAGATAACAATAAATGATACCAACAATACCAGCGGCCACAGTTTATTTAGCACCTACTATGTAGGTTTCCACCAATATACCACGTAGATTCTCCTAGTCCTTACAACAATCTAGCAAGGTAAATCTTACTATCCTCACTAGACAGAAAGAAACAGATACAGGGAACTTTCGCAAGCTAAGCTTTCCCTCAAACACATGACAAAGTAAGGAGTTAGATCCATGTCTAAGTAGTATACTCCAAAACAGGCCTGTCTGATAGCAAGTCTCACTCTGCAGTGGAAACAGACAGTGACATTCCAATGAACACGTTGCTATCAAAATCAGTTCTACGAAGCAAGCATGACAGTTTCTTGTTAATTTTGATGTTTGCTGTAAATTAAACAGATAGGAGTTAAATTATTGAAAAAAAATAGTTGCTATTATTTTTCTTGATGTTTCTGCTTCAAAGACTACATATATTAAATGGTGTTTTCAGATATGTATTTAATGTTTTTCAGATATTGTCTGATATTCTGCTAGCCACATGACTGTTCTATCCTAGAAATGGTTCAGAGAAATTGTGTACCACTGGCCTCTGTTCTTCAATAACTACAACAATGTTAACACATAATCACTGGTTTGGAAAAGGGGAATGACTTCTGTTCAGTCAAAATCATATCAGTTAAGATACGGGCTTTAGAATCATGAACTTTACTACCTACTATTTTGACCTTAGACAAATTATTTCATATCACTAAACTTCATATTCCGTGTCTATTAAAGAATGTGATGAGAGGTCTTAACTGATAGCTCTTTGGTTGTTTATTTTCTCTTGTTTTAGTGTTTAATTAGATAATCCATGTAAATACTTAGCATAGTACATGTCATATGATAATAAATGTTTCTTTTTACTGTTAATGTAATTTTTATTTGAAATTAACTTTTAAATTGGTAGTTGTATAGCATAATGTCTTAAGACACTTAACATGCTATAAAAATTTATTGACGTAGATCAAAAAACATTGTAAGGTTTTGATGAAAGTTTGTTTTTCATTCTTAGCTAGATTTCAAGTATATACTAATGTGTGTATATATCTTGAAACCCTTATAAAAGGACTGACTTTCTAAAAATTTCTTAGTGGCTAGTGAAAATGGAAATAAGAACAGATCCATTGTTTGGGACTTTCATCATGTGAAAATATGTTTTCCTGTTGCTGCCTAGATTCGATGAGAATAAAAATTATCGAACATCATTATTCCAGTAACATGAACCGTCTCCTTGGTCCTAAATGCCAAACACCTAAGCATTGTGTCATTGTCACTGGGAATCCTAAGGTGAAAGGGAACAAATAGAGGGTTGTGTGTCAGTCAGGGTTCTCCAGAGAAACAGAACAGGAGAGATGTATGTTAGTGTGTGTGTACACATATACATATACATATTCATTCATACCTATGTACGTGTGTGTGTATGGTGTGATCAAAAACTATGGTGAATGTTTAAATAAAAAAATTATTACAGTAAAAGACACATGCCCATTGATCCCCCTCAAAATACACCCCTCACCTCGAACACACTTATCCCATCGTTCTTACTACTTTCTGAGGCAGTTCTGGAAGTCCTGTTTCGTGAGTGTCTTTAGTTGCGCTGTTGTTGATGCTTCGATGTCCTGAATCATTCTGACTTTGGGGAAGAGCCAGAAGTCACACAGTGCCAGATGCAGTGAATAAGGTGGATGAGGACACACTGTGATGTCTTTATTTGACAGAAATTATCGTCCAGAAGCAATGTGTGACACGGAGCCTTTCCGTTGTGATCACAAAATAAAGTGAATGCTGCTGTCAAGTGCCATCCAATGGAAAGACAGTGATCTTCAATATGGGAAGTGGTGCGTCGAACCTTAGTAACTGTGTGACAACTTTCAGCTTGTGTAGTGCAGTCAGTCGGATGTGAGCTATGGTTAAGAGAAGGTATGTTTTCAAGTGTGCCATAAATCATCCTCCATCATCACAACACTCCGTGTTACACATCGCTTTTTGGTAGAAGCAAACAACTTGGCCTCTGTCAGCCAACATGTCAGCAGAGCTGCATCTTCCCAGGAGCCTGAACCATCACTGGCTTCTGGCTTTAGCTCTTCTCTCCGCTCAGGGGCTGCTGATCTGGTTTCTCCTCCTCAGCCAGCTGGCCCTCTGTCCTGGAGGGATCTTCAGGGCTCTCACCATCCTCTTAGGTCTGACAGCTGGGTTGAATCCTCCTGACCTAGCTGACTGGCAGAGATCCTTCCTTGGCCTTCCTTTTCGGAACTCTCTTTTTCGGATGTTTACCTGCAATGCAAAGTGGTGTCATGGCCAGATGCCTCTCCACACCCACTGCATGGAGCTGAAGAAGAGTAGTATGACACTGAGGAAGCCGACGTTGCTGGCAACCCCTATGCGGGTACAGCTCATTGGAACATTGCACAGCAGGTACCTGAGCCCAGAGACGTGGGCAGGGAAGCTGGATGCACTTGCTTTGGACCTCGATATTCGTTCCAGTAGAGGACACATATGGCTTCTCTCTGTAGTCCGGATACAGGTCCACCTCCAGGAGCCACTTCTGCTCTGCAAAGCTGAACAGCAGGAAGCCAGAGGCATCTGGTGCAGGTCTTAGTGGTAATGCAGCAGCACAGAGCATGAAGAAATGGAAATGATTTAGCCGCCTCTTGCGTAGCATGAAATGGTGACCAAGAACA